>NC_143549.1:122727934-122883695 GCF_054136105.1 Typopeltis vanoorti
AAAACCTGATAGTACCCATACATAGGTTTCCTGATTAGCTACAGAATAATCCTGCTGCTTACTTGCTTGTTCTTTCTGGAAGGAGTCCAAGTATAGCATTGTGGAGTTTGGGTACATTGTGTAGGAGTTATAGGCCTTCACCTCTGCAGCATGCCCCTGCTTTGTACTGTTTCAACCATGAAAGATAACCAAATAAGTACTAGTGTCACTGCAATCATAAAAAAAATGCAATACCAAAAATTTGCAAAAAATAACAGAAATACATTCCCCAGAATAAACCAAAAATAACATCAGAAGTTCACATATAAAAAGAACTTTCACATCAGTTTCACCAACATCTGGGGCATCAGTACAGACATTATGCCTTCCATAAGAAAGGCAGAACATGTGATTTTGTCAGATCAGACATTCCTTACTTAATGTTATTAAACCCAGAATTCCCAATACACAGTCTCTTCTCTGGCTCAAAATTTCCTTGCCCCCTTTGAACCCTCATTTAATGCCTTTACTACTATCCTAATTTAGATGATTATGATGATCTCGGAAAGTTGATTTCATACATTCTAATTACCCAAAGTATGAGAATCCTTGAAAACTGTGTATATAACTCAAACTGGCTCCTCTTCTCTAACTTCACAGATCAAGCTGGAAGGAAAGTCAAATTATTTGTTATCAGTCATGATCTAAACCAAATTGTTCACTTGCTAGTCAGAATACCAGATAATCCTCATCATTTTTCCAATATCCAGTACCTTTTCTTACTCAGCTTGCCTTTCAAATACACTGCAGATATTTACTGTCTTCTTGGTATCTCATAACTTATCACCATTATTCTATGTCACTACAACAGTGCCAACTAGGATACCTCTTGGATTTCTACTCCTCTTTTCCAGTCCAATTGCTGTTTCTACTTTTCTGATCCAAACACTTGTTCCAAAAAAATAACTGAAATAACCCTCATGAATGATGCTCCAGTTCCTCTAGAAAATGTTTCAAAGAAATCCAAATAAAAATTCAGCATATATTCAATGACTGAAGTCAAAACCTTCAGCATCTCACTCAGCCTGCACTAGAGCCCAAAACAAGCGTAAGAAAATTATCAACAAATCCAGACCAGATTTTGGAAGGGCCAAATATAATAAGCTTGTCTCCTGCTCAATTAGTTAAGCCTTTTAGTCCCTTGCTAAGACTATGGGGGTGCAACTTCTGCTGTTTCCTTGTTTCCACCTCTCTCACTTCCTAATGATGCTATGATGACATCTCCCAAAGATAAGGCAGAATTCTTAGCATGAGTCTTTTCTTCCAGCTCTTGTATGGATGATAAAGCAAATATAGCACATATTGCTCCCTGTATGTCCTTGAGTCTTTTGCTAGAAGATGATTAAAAAAATCCTCAGTAGTCATGACACTGATTCAGATGGAATCCCTGCAATTTTGCTAATAACTTTTGCCCCAGAGTTAACACCTATATAAAGTGTTACAGTCACTTTGCATGTCCAACAGCAGGAAAGCAAGCATTTATCCAGCCTGTGCGTAAAAAGATAGAGGGAAGCCATCAAACTATCATCCCATTGCCCTTACCTCATTGCTCTCAGAAGTAATGGAGGTTATCAATAGCCAGCTTCTTCACTGTCTGGAGATCCATCAGTTAATCAGTGATTGTCAGCATGAATTCCACCACTCTTGTTCTTTAGCAGACCTTCTTGCTAACCTCACTCACATTTGGACATAGGCCATGGAAAGGCTGGGAAAAACTTATATGGTTGCCCTTGATATTTCCAAGGGAATTAATCATTGCTAATGTTGAGGCCTTCTTACCAAGATATGCTCTTATCATTCCCCCTCCTACCCTTCTCCCTTTTGTGAGTAGATTGCCAACATTCTCTCTGGTCATTCATTGTGTGCTGTGTTGATGGTTTCCTCTGACCAGATTTCTTTATCGATGTTGGAGTACTCCAGGGTTCTCTGCTTTTGCTCATACTTTTCCTCCTATACATCACTGACCTCACTCTCTCTCACCTCAATCCTATCCATTTTAGATGTCAACTCTCCATTCCTATTTTTTATTCAAGAAGTTCTGTAGTACTCAACTGATTCAAGCTTCAAGATCTTATATATGAACAACATCTTAAACACTGATCATCTCACCATTCTCAGAAGTGAAGATAATCTAGTGAATTGCAGTGCTATCCAAAACACAGTGCTGTCTTATTCCTCAGAAGGATGATCTTGTTGTCACTCCCTTTTACATTTGAAAATTTTCTGTCTCCTATTAAGATCAGTTTTCTCAAGTTAGTAACCAAACTGAAGCAGATGAGATTGAATGATTGATTAGCAAGTTGGATAGGTCACTGGTTGTCAGGTATCAACAAGTTGTGTAAGGTAGTGCAGCATCCTGAAAATGGAAAGTCACTAGTGGTATGTTTTGGAGCCATTATTGTTTAACTTGTATACTAATAATTATTATTATTGTATGGGCACCTCCATGGAGTCCAAAGACTCATCATGGGAGACCCAAACTATCCACACAGTCTGTCATACCTCTCTTTGAACCCACTAACAGACAAAGCACTTATGAATGATTCTGCCAACCCATTTCATTCATTCACAATTTTCCAAGTGAAAAATCTAGTGCTCACCCCCCCCCCACTAACCACACTTTTTACTCAACTTCCAGGGCTGACCTCTTGTTCTGTCCCCTCTAGCCAAGTATTGAAACATTTTCCCTGCATTAATCCTAAAAACTCTTTAAGTAACTTCAATGTTTCTATCATATCCCCTATTTTCTTCTATCAACTGACTTCTGCAGTTCACACACACACATCCTCAATCTATACACATAGGGAATGTTCCACAGACCACTCACCATCTTGGTTGTTTGCGTCTGAATCCTCTCCAACACTTCCTCATCCCCAAGAAACCCCAGGAGACCAGACCTGAGCACAGTAATCCAGATGTGGATGTATCAATTCCATATAAAGAGAAATAACTTTCTTATCTCTACTTGTCAGTGTGTGTGTGTGTGTAAGTTCTTCAATAGCCAAGTAATCTTATGTGCTATTTTAGCAATCCTTTGCTATATGTCCTCTAAACTTCAACTCTTTGTCTACTACTACCACCCCTAAATCTTTAACTTCATCTATTTCCTGGAGTACAGTTTTGGGATGAATAGTTTACAAGCTGCATACCACATTGATGGTACATAGCTTGTAAACTATTCATCCCAAAATGGTTAACTTTACATTTCTCCACATTAAACTAACACCACCCATTATCTTCTGCCCATATTGAGAGCTTATTTAAATCATCCTGCAAGCTCTCCACATTGCCTTGATTAACTACAACTCTACTTAATTTTGCATCATCAGCAAAAACTGATTATTTCTTATATCATCATCAGCAAAAACTGATTATTTCTTATATCATCATCATCAAATTCCTGCCATGTACCCTCAAGGGGTGTACAGGATATGATAGTACTACATGAAAAAAATTACATCTTTACTAACTTCCTATCTACAATTTTCCTCCAAATCAGTCTGTTACTTCTCAAGACTCCAACATTATCAGATCTTATATTTCTATCGTCTAAGGCACTTTGTACCGTATCAATCCACCTATATCTTGGTCTTCCTCTGGGTCATTTTGCTGCCAACCTGGCAGAGAACACTTGTTTTGCTAATCTTTCCTCTCCCATTCTGTTTAGGTGACCATACCACCTGAGATTAGCTCTGCTAACTCATTCCTGGATGTTGACATTGTCAAGTTCTTTCCTAATATCCTCGTTTTTAATATGATATTGCCATTGATGCCATCTGTTCATGCCTATAATTTTTCCCAGGACTCTCATATCTGCAGTCTCTAGTCTTTGGTCAAGTGTTTTACTTGTTTTGCTAATCTTTCTTCGCCCATTCTGTTTAAGTGACCATACCACCTGAGATTAGCTCTGCTAACTCATTCCTGGATGTTGACATTGTCAAGTTCTTTCCTAATATCCTCGTTTTTAATATGATATTGCCATTGATGCCATCTGTTCATGCCTATAATTTTTCCCAGGACTCTCATATCTGCGGTCTCTAGTCTTTGGTCAAGTGTTTTACTTCTGACCCAGCTCTCAGATCCATAAGTTAAAACTGGTTTGAACACTGTCTTGTATACAGATAATTTAGTGTTCCGACTAATTTCTCTCTTATTCCATATAAATTTATTCAATTGACTTCCTACCATACCAGTTTTGCTGATTCTGTTGTCTATTTCTATATTTAATTTACCATCTTCAGTAAAAATCGTGCCTAAGTAACTGAAATGTTTCACTTGTTCCACAGATTCTCCATTCACAACACAGTTGACATTTTCAATGATTCTGCCTATTTTCATTGTCTTTGTTTTTTTATTGCTGACCTTCATACCATATCTATTACAACAGCTATTCAATTTAGTCAGAGAATCTTGCAGACTTGTAGTAGATTTATTTAGAAGTATAACATCATCCGCATAAAGCAAAGAGCTGACATCGACATCTCCAATTTTGATATCATGTTTAATACCATTTTCCTTCATAATGTGATCCATACAGATAATGAATAACAGAAGGGATAATGTACATCCCAGTCTCACACCAGATTTAACATTAAACCATCTTCCTGTACTTCCTTCAATTCTAACTGCTGACTTACAACTCAAATAAAGATTAAGTATTGCTTGATATAATGCCCCATTGACACCATATAACTGTAGCATATTGAATAGCTTCTCTCTTGGCACCTTGTCATATGCCTTTTCCAAATCGACAAAACTTAAATACAGATCTCTGTTATATTCCCATGCTTTCTCGACTATTTGTCGTAAAGTGAAGATCTGATCCTGACAGCCTCTATTTGGCCTGAATCCAGCTTGTTCTTCACCAAGCTTTTCTTACAATTCTTCTCAACTGTTTCTCAAGTATACTTGTATAGATCTTGCCAGGAACACTCAGTAGGGAAATACCTCTGTAATTCTCACATTCAGTTTTATTTCCCTTTTTATATATGGGTACTATGAGAGCTCTACTCCAATCATCGGGAATTCGTCCCTCTGTGCACGCCTTCTGAACTATGCAGGGCAGCCACTGTAAGACTTTTATACCACCATACTTCAGCATTTCTGGTCGAATATCATCTACTTCTGTTGCCTTTCCACATTTCAAGCCTTTGATGACTTTTTCTACTTCAAGTATGGATATGCATTCCTGACTGCATGCCTGTTGAGTGTTTTTTACCACTGTGCTATCACTACTTGTTTCATTTAGCAATTTTTTTAGCACCTCCCTTATGCAAGGGAATTATTTTATCCTCTTTCCACTCCAATGGAACTCTACCACAGCTGAAATTAAGTTAAAGGGCTTAGTCAGAGGCATTACCAGTTCCCTTGCACATTCTCTTGAAACAATAGCTGATATCCCATCTAATTCTACACCTGTATTTACGCCTAAGCTCTTCCACATCACTTCTATTATTATTGTCGCAAGCACTTCCATCCATTTCCTGATTATTCCTGGTAACAAGTCCTCATTTTTGGAACATCCTAACCTTTCATTGCACTTCTCGTAATACATTCCTTCTTATTATTTAATCTAACACTCCATAATTCTTTACAGTTTTCAGGTGCATACATAAAACAAAATCTTTTCACACACTGTGAAAAGTTCAGGGGAGAACTCAATCTCTGAGTTGAAACCTTTCACTTTGCTGGCATACATGTCTTTACTGCTGCCATTTTTGTAACATTAACTAGCACTTTTGCATTAATCAAAATAACAACCAATGCAAGCACTTTTAGAATCACAATACCACAGTACAATGATTACATTCAGTCTGACTATCACACAAAACACTATTATAAAAATCTAATCGATATAATTAAGAAAAAAAAAAACACTTTGTAACGCCATTTGAATACTTCTATTATCCTTTACTTTCCTCAAATTCCTTTTTTATTATCCAAGTCATTTGTGCATACAACTACTTAATGTAACTTTCGACTCCATGGAGGCCTGAATAATAATAATAATAACTGTTTTGAAGAAAATCCTTTAATATTACAGAAAGATTGACAAAGTTGCTTTTGTCTGAGCTTTTTTTAAAATATTTTAATGATTTGTAACTTTTTTTTTTTTGTTTAATTGCTTTAAATAACAAATGAAAATAATCTTAGGTATTTATTTCTAGTTACTCCATAAATATTTACTGTACAGCCTTATCCCCAAAATATATTTCTCTGATTTTATTATTATTTTTATATTTGTTCAATGATGATGTAAAAACCAGTCCAAGTCCATAATAGATCATTTGGAATGAATCTATTATTGCAAAATTATTTGATGTATTCAGGAATTTGGATAATAAGTAACTTTTATGAAAACTGAATTAAACTTTGTCTTAATATTTTATTTTCTTTCATGATCAATTTTCAATTAGGGTACTGATCCTGACAAATATGAATTACTTCAGAAAACACAAGTTCTTCAAAAGCGACTAAGTTCCAAAGCTCAAGAGGTATCAGAACGTGACTTACAGCTTGCAGAGAAGGACCATCATATCGAGGAATTACAAAAATTATTATCTCGTCAGCCGAGTCCTGAAACAGCACATCAGTTACAATTATGTAGGAAACAGCTAAGGGACAAAACTCAGCAGATGAAGGTTAGTATATTCATATGAAAAGTTAAAAATAAGTGTATATAGGTTTCTTCTAACTTGTGTATTGTTCCAATAATTAACGATGAATAAGTAGCAAACAGATAGAGACAGTACTTCTGTTTTAACATCAAGCTGTTATTTATCCACAAACTGATTAGGACAAGTTATTGTTATTATTATTATTATTAACCTAAGACCTCATGGAGTCAAAGACTCATCTAGGAGGCTCTTTTGTCGTACACACTGTCCATCAAACATCATACCATTGTTGTCAACCCAATTCTGGATCCTAGTTCTCGCCAGCCTCTCCAACACCTTAACCATAACTGACACACAGATAGGCCTATAAGTTGATGTTTGAGTTCCATCACCTCCCTTATGAAGCAGTACAATCTTGCCCTTTTCCACTCTTTTGGAACTCAACTCAGTGCAAGACTCATGTTAAAAAAATATATGAAGACAGATGCCAACTCCCTGGCATATTCCTTCAAAATACGTGCCGATATATGATCAAGTCCCACAGCCTTGTTAACATTAAGTTTGCTCAATTCCTCATATACCTCTTGCTCACTTACAGTCAGTTTCTCCTCCTCATCATCAACTGTTCTCAAACTCTCCATGATGTTATATTCACAAGAATGAAAGACCTTTATGAACTGTTCATTAAATATTTCCACTATATCTTCTGCAACAGTTGTTCTTATACCATTTTGTCCAATCAATGTCATCCTTCCATAATCTTTTTTTTTTTTTCTACTGGCTACATATCGAAAGAACTCCCTAGGATTCTTTTTGGCTTCATTAGCTAATTGCTGCTCATACTTCACTTTTGCTATCCTTACCAACCAAGTAACCCTCCTTGCCTGTTCTTTGTAATCCTCATGGAATTGATTATTACCACTCCTCTTATGCTGCCTTCATAATGCCTTTTTTCCTCTGTATCTCTGTATCACATGCTTAATCTCTTCATTCATCTATTTCACATCTACCTTATTTAACCTTTTGTCATAAATTGACAAAATACTTGGAATACATTCTACTAGACAGTTCTTGAATATCTGTAATCTGCACTAATCTCCTTTCCAGCTAACTCCTCATTCAATGCTACACTTGCAAGCTTCTCCTGAGCTCCTCATAATTATCAGCCTTGTAGTTCCACATATACCTTTTCCTCACAGAGGTCCTCACACTGCTGGCAACCACCCAGTTAATCACTTCATGGTCACTCTCACCAATTGGAGGGCGATTTGACATCTCATTTATAATTACATTCTTTGATGAGATGATCAAATTCAAGATCCTAAATCCTAGTGTGCCCTCGGTTAAATACTGTCTGAGATAGTTGTCTCTCAAAAAAACAAATTATCTTATCATCTCAGTCTATATTGCCATAATTAAAATCACCCATAATGATCAACCTTTCTTATTTGCTTGGCTAATTTGATTATACCTTTCATGGTTACTACCATCCACATTGCTAGGTCTATAACAACATCTGACTAAGTATTTCATTCTATTCACCTCTGTCTCACACCATACTGCCTCAAAACCACTGGCACTGTTTCACTCTTCCATCTCTACCTTGTATGGACATAACTTTTTCTCTATCATCAATAGCACTCCCTCTCCCTTTTTACTCTTTCTATCTTCACAAAACATACTCTATTCCTGTCATCCAACCATGTCTCACTTATTCCAACAATTTTGGTGAACAGACGCAATTAATGCAACTTATTTCTTACATTTCTAGTATTTGTATACAAATATAGCAGCTCATTCCTGGATCTATATATATATCTATAGCTAATTCCAGTAATACCACTTATTTGATGTGACTTCTTCATGCTTAACTTGAGCCATTTCTTTTTCTTCTTATTCATCTTTGAACCTTCTTTAGATCCAACTGTCCTTTGATTCCAGGTCATCCCCTCCCTTTTTGTCTAAACATGCATTCATATCCTCTTGGAGCATCTACCTTTCTCACGCTGTGCTCCTCTGTCCACCCTGAGCCTTCCCATTTCTCAGGTGGATGAGCACTACACACCTAGCACACCCAGAACATATGCCCCTGATATATATATATATATATAGAGAGAGAGAGTAAAAACTAAAGATTTTTATTTATTTTAGAGTTTGGCATCTCAAGTAAATATGTATGAATCTTGTGTATCTGAGTACAAAGATGAAATCAGCAAACTTACTAATGAAATGCGGGAAATGAAGAAAAATTTGTACCTTTTAAAGAAAAAAAAGGAGCAGAGCAAGTAGGTTTAACACTAGTTATTATTTTTGCTTTTTGAATTTTTTATGTATAATGTAAGTTAAACCTTGGCAATTTATAGCATCTTTTTTAGTATTAGCATTATTTACATGGTCCTATAGATTAATCATAGGAGGTCAGCCTCTCCTGAGCACAGTGAATAGTCTACTTTGATTTGAATACAGTTGGCATTGGGTCACTCACTATCCACTCTGGCAGTGCATTCCACTCTCTATGCAAAAAATAATTCTCACTTCCTTACATGACCTTTATATACAGCTTTCAGGATGACCTCACATTCTCCCTCCACCTATTGTTCTGTACAATAATTCTCCTATTATCCATCTGATTGGCCCTCTCATTATAAGGTAGAGGGTAGTATCCAGCAAAAACAATATAAAGGGCAGGTTAGAAAGTGGTAGTAAGGGAAATGGTACAACATACATTGCAATTAGCCAATCAGACAAAAAAAAAAAAAAAACCTAGAGAATTATTTTGTTCTGGTCAGGAAAAGAAAGACGTTATGATAGACTGGTAACCATTGCAGAGTTGTGGTTGTCTGAAAAATTCATCAAGATATTTCATCCTCATAAGTATGATCTCATGCAATTGCAATAACTGAGTGAGGAAGAATTGACAGAGGAGGACAGGTAGTAAGTGCAGAAGAGATATATGAGGAATTAAGTAAATTGTATTAATAAATCAATAGGACTCGGTGACATCACTGCATATTGAGAAAATATTCCAGAGGGCAAATGGACATGGTGGCTGATATTTGGACCAGGAAATTGAATTTTTTTTTTTATTTTCGTTCCACTTTATTCCACTTTGATATAGGACATATCTGGATTTCTGTGCACATGCCTAGAGACAATTGTGCCCTTTGGGAAAGACATGAGGTCAAATCCCATCTAAGATGTGAAGAATCTTTATTAATGCTTTTCAATGGAATGTGAATTATCCAATTTTATATTTCCTCCCAGAAACTCACGTTTTTCATCTGACAAACCAGCTGGAACACACGGAGATAATATTTGCAGTCCTGTTAAAAGTGCATTAGTGCTTAAGAAGCTAATTTATTACACTGTGACAGGCAATGGAGCCTGAACACACAAGAGAAAATGGGAGTGGGATGTTTAGTTATCTAGGTTTCTTGAGAGTGGAGAAATGGTGGAGTTGATGATCAAGAGCTGAGTGATGTGTAGAATACCCCCCCCCCCCCTATGAAGATTTGTGAATTACAGAATTTGGTTACAGAAGTTAAGTTACTAAAATGTTTTTATAAGGATTCATTGATGTAGAGAAAATTTTTCAGAAACTGGCTGGAGAGAAAGAAGAGGTTAATTCTGGAAATTGAGTAAAAATTGGCAAGAACATCAGGACTACATTTTTCACTTCGTGTTCAATGGGTGGAATGCACTCTAGAGACTTGTGAATGCTTGTTATGTGAATTTTTCCAAGGAGAGGTACAATAGTTATAATGTGGTACTCTGTGGGGATTGCAATGCAGCATTAAACTAACATTTAATTTATTCTTATGTGCTGTCAGCATTCCATTAAACCATATGATATGAGCTTCGACCAGCAATTAAGCCTAAATACGTAAATATTCTCCTTTCCCCCTTGAGACTTCCTCATGCTTATTTGTTCCCCAAAACAAGACTAGTTGATCACATTCACCAAACAGGAGAAAGGATGATTTATCAAAATCAAATCCAGAATTGCTAGTGTTTGCCTTCCACCACATTCTGCCTAAGATAGTTATTATTCCTTAGGAATTCCAGGAATTTGAGTTACATTATTACCATATGTTGATTGCTCTTCCAATCTATATGATTATAGTTAAAATCTCCTATGTTGGTCACCCACTTTGCACTCACTAAGATAAACTATCTAAACATTTCCCACCCATCACTTTATTTCTGGCCTATAGCAACATCTGACTAAAGAGTCTATCTTGCTCATCTATGTCTTGCATAATACACTCTCAAATCTACCAGTGTCATTTCTATCCTGGTTCTCTGAAAGAATATGCTTCATCTATTGTCAAACCAAGTCTCTCAATTTCATAAACTCATTACTTTTATTCCTGATCCTCCTGGCATTTTTTTTATTATTATTATTATTATTCATGCCTCCATGGAGTCAAAAGACTCATTGTAGGAGATCCTTTCTAAGAAACACAAGTCTATCAAGACTCATTGAGGAAGGACACTCCTAGGAAACACAAAGTCTATCATACCACTCCTTAAATGCATTGACCGTTCTCACTCTCACCACTCCATCAGGCAATGCATTCCATGGTTCAACCACCCTCCATGCAAAGAAACCACTCCTCACCCTCTTGCTCACAGTTTCCTTTCGTAACTTCCAGGGATGGCCCCTTGTCATGACTCCTTCCCGCTGTTCAACCAAGCGAAAGAATTCCCCAGTGTCAACTCTGTAACCACCTCTCAAAAGTTTAAAAGTCTCAATCATATCACCTCTCCTTCTTCTATCCAACAAAGTCTGCAGTCCACACTCCCTCAGACGATCCTCATAACTAATATTGTACAGTCGACACCATCTTTGTACCCTTTCACAGTTAATTTATCCCCTTCAAATCCTGGGGACCAGACCTGAGAACAATAGTCTAAGTGTGGTCTGATCAGAGTCTTATACAACGGAATGATAACCCTTTTATCTCTGCAGGTCAGCATCCTTCTCATAAATGCAGCAATCCTCTGTGTTACCTTCACTACCTTTGCAATATGTCCCCTAAGTTTCTATCAATCATCAAACCCAGATCTCTTATCTCTCCTACTTCCTGCAGTTTAACTCCTCCCATAGAGTATGCAGTGTCCCAAACCTCAAGACCTTACATTTTGCTGCATTAAACTGATATCCCCATTCATTTGCCCATCTATCTAGCTTATTCAAATCCTCTTGCAGGGCTACCACATCTGCACTATTACTAATAACCCTTCCCGGCTTCGCATCATCTGCAAAAGCAAACAACCAAATATCCCCTTGCAATCCACGGACAATGTCATTGATATAAAAGTTAAACAATATAGATCCCAGTACTGAGCCCTGTGGAACCCCACTTGTAACCTTTTGCCTCTTTGATATTGCTCCACCATACACAACTCTCTGATACCTATCAGACAACCAATCCTGAATCCAGTTGACCAATCTGACATCCAGACCCATGTGCTGCAACTTGAATATCAGCTTATCATGTGACATGCTGTCAAATGCCTTTGCTATGTCTAGGAAAATGGCAGTATATGCCTTTCCCTCATCTAATGCTCTTGTAACTTTATCATAAAAGATTAGCATATTGCTAAAACAAGAGCACCCCTTCACAAATCCATGTTGACTCTCACTGATAACATTACTCTCATCTGCCCAATGCTGTATGTGGTCCCTCACTACTTTCTCAAACATCTTACTAACTACTGATGACACACAAACTGGCCTATAATTAGACACTTCCAGTCTGCTACCGCCCTTATGCAATGGCACTATCTTACCTTCCTTCCATGCCATGGGCACCTTTCCCGCAGCCAGACTTTCACTGAAAAGCCATGTCAAGGGCACTGTCAGTTCCTTAGCACATTCTTTCAAAACTCATGGTGAAATACCATCCAGTCCCACAGCTTTACTAACATCCAGAGTACCCAGTACGTGGAACACACTCTCCTCCTGCACCTCTAAACCTGAACCTGTTCTATCCCTCTAGTATTCAAACTGACTCCTCCAGTATGAAATACTCCAATAAAGTGTTCATTGAACAATTCCACTATGTCCTCTGCATCAGTCACTCTATTCCCATTTTATCCCTCAATGTCACCACAGTGTTTTCTCCTCCTACTGGCCACATAACTAAAAATTCCCTAGGATTTTCCTTGGATCTAAGGGCCAATCTTTTCTCATATTCCAGTTTCGCTTTCCTTACCATACTAGTCACTCTTCTGGCCTGTGTCTTATATTCTTCGTGCATCTTCTCTTCACCTGTCTCCTTATATCTCTTCCATAGCCTCTTTTTTGCATGTAGCTCCTGTTTAATATTGTTTGTCATCCATTTATAAACAGAAAAAGTCAGTGCACTGTCAGTTTCATATCTATTGTTACTCTCCCCATTCTATATACAGACTTCCATAACCCAAGCCACAATCCCTGCACAAGGCTATCATGGCTATCTTCTATAGCTTCCTACTGCCATAATACTCGCACTTGCTCAGAGAATATTATGTTTTCTAATGTCTTGCATTCTTCCATGTTCATTGCAAACCATCTTTTGCATATATGTTTCTGCCATTAATGGATTACAAACATTCACACATTTAAGACCTCTCTTCCTGCATATTTCTTCAGTACATTATCTCCACTCATCTTCTCAACTCTGTAATATCATATTGAGGTAACACATCACTTATTCTCCTCTTTCACTTTTCTGCTACGCAGCCTCAAATACAGGGTGTTTCAAAAAGAATGTCCCAATATGAAAATTGTACTTTGTCCCGATTTGAAAATTTTCAAATTGTAATTTGAAAGTTGTTTCAAATTTGAATAACTGCACCACATTTTCATTATTAAATATAATTATTTGAAATCGGGTCATTCTTTTTGAAACACCCTGCACTGCTCTCAAATTTTCTTCTTTCTCTCACACTTTCTTTCAGGTAATTTGTACCAGTCGTCTCCATCAACTCATTTGTGCTTTGACCTCTCTTCATTGCCATAGTTACATTATTATTCTTTCTAGGCAAGCACTCCTCTAAAATTCTATTCTGCACATCTAAATCAACATCCTCATGCATTCTACTCCTCACAGCTTTATTCCTCTTACACTAGCATCTCATGCTCTATTGACTTTTCATTTCCTCTCTCTCTCTCACACATATACACTTTTATTTCACGTTCCATCTCTCCTCCTTTGCTCTTCCATTCTCTTTCTCTAATTCTGCTGACTTTCTCCTGTACAATTTTGCTCTCCTAACAGCAGCCTACTTTATCTCACCCTTTTAATCTCTCCATTTGTCCTCCTCAGCTGAGCTCCATGCCTTCCTACCTTTCTCAGCACCTCTGTTTTTCTCTCCAAGAATCCTGCTCTTACTTTATATTATTCACATAAGCAAACTATCCACTACAACTACTATATTTTCATCTGTCAAAATGATCATCATTAAATCTGCAGACATCTCGTGAATGTTCTCCTCACCTTCAATCATTCTACTTGTATCTTTCTACCAGCACTCACTTATTTTCAACACACTGCTGCTAATGCCATTGCTAAAACTTGATTAACATAGTCACTGGTCATTCTTGGTGGATAACCAATAAATTAATATAAAATATAATAATTTATTTTATAATGGCATCATAATAAGCATGCTGTATGCACAGTATTTACATAGAGGTATAACAACATCCTCAAAAACAGTACATTACTACTACTATGCTGACCCCAAAACATATTTTCACTTTTTTTTTAATGTATAGTAAACTAAATATTTTAAATATTTTAGTTTACTAAATAAACTAAACAGCAGAGAAAGCTAGGAGAAAAAACAAAAACATATATACTTGCTTTGTTGATTTTCAAAAAGCATTTGACAGTATTGACCAGAAAGTGACATTAGCAGTTCTGGAATCCTATGAAATTGATAAAAAACTAATAGCTATATTAAAAGATGTTTATCAGAATGCAGTTGCAGCAATTAGAATAGGTGATGATTTGGGGAAATGGTTTAAAACAAGCAGAGGTACTAGACAGGGAGACCCAATATCATCGAGCATTTTCATCACACATTTAGAAAGAGCAATGGACAAATTGAAGGAAGATGCCAAAGAAATATCTGTACACGGAATGAGAATTAACAATCTGAGATTTGCAGATGATATTGTTATTGAAAAAGACGAAAGAGAACTACAAAAAACACTGAAACTGTTAAATGAGGAAGGGAAGAGATTTGGACTTGTTATGAACTTGGAAAAAACAAAGACAATGGTATTTGGTGAGAAGAACATGAAACAAAAGATACAAGTGGATGGAACTGATATAGAAAATATAGAACAATTCACATATTTGGGAAGTAAACTGACATATGACTTGGACTGTAAAAAAGAAATAAAGATCAGGATTGCAAAGGAAAGAACAAATCTGAAGGCCATGGATAACATCTGGAAAAGTAAAGTGATCAGTCTGCAAACAAAACTAAGAGTACTGGAAACATGCATCTTCAGCAGTGTACTGTACTGATCTGAAACATGGGTAATAAATAAAGAATCAAGAAAAAGAATTTTGGTATTTGAAAGAACTTGTTACAGAAAGATTCTAAGAATAGGATGGGTACAGAAAATCACCAATGAAGAGCTCTATCAGAAGATACAACCAAAACAGAATCTAATGCATAAGATTATAAAACGGAAGCCAATTATTTGGACACATCTGTAGAATAAGTGAGGACCGGAAGATAAAGACATTTATGTTTGGTATTTTGGATGGTTTAAACAAAAGAGGTAGACCATACAGAGAATGGATAGACAATATAAAAGACTGGTGTGGAATGGGTGTACAAAAACTGCGACACTGTGCACTGGACAAAGACAAGTGGAAGAAGATAGTGAAACAGGCATCAGACATCAACGGGCAGTGAGCCCATGATTCGTGACGATGATGATGAAACTAAATATTAATTCTAAAATATGAAATTAATGAATCTATAACAATCACTAATTACGCTGCAAATGCTGCCCTAATAAGTGAGCTATATTACTAATTCCACCTTTGATCTCTACAGGTTTTACTCATGTTGTTACTGTTGATGTTTAATAGCAAAAATAAATGTCTAGAGATAATAAGTTAGTTTAAATAATCTAATCTTTAAAGGTGCCTGTGACATAACTATAAATAATATAATTTATTATTTAAAGTTAGTTTAGATAGTTCATTCTCTAGATGTTGTCTCCTTTAAGCATCAATTGAGTGAAATCAATATCTAAGCCTTTATACCAGATCTGCTTGTTTTAATTTTTTTCTGATGCTTATTTTTATTTTATTTTATTTTTTTCCATCCTAGTATCAATTATTCCATTCTTCTTAGTTTAGTCTGCAAATGCTGTTTGGTCATCTCATAACTTGTTGTGCTTTCAAACATTAACTTTTCTTTTCTGTATATATTTTTCTCATTAACTTTCTTTCTAATAACCTGTTTATCATTTCAGGGAGGAAAGTTAAGATAATAGATGAAGACAAATGATGTGGTTCTTTTTGCTTCATTGTGATTGAATTCTTTTTTTTTTATATACAAAATAAAATGAGAAGATTCTTCAGCAACTGCCAAGCTTCAAAATGATTGGATGCAAATAAAATTATGAATCAAAATAAATAATTTATATTTATATATGTGAAGAGACATTAGTGGGATCGTGTTATACTGCAAGTATATACATTACAGTTAAGCATCATGAATCAGCAATAAAAAAGAAAACTATCATTTTGTAATGTATCATATACAAATAAGTGCTTCTGATAATTTCTGACAATTATTATATGAGTACAGTGTTAAAGAATACAGTTGCATATATTTTAAATAAAATATATAGATTTGTTAAATGTCTACTTGTGCATTTATTCACTTCAAAGTAAAAAAAAAAAATGAAAGCAAGAAATCTGTATTTCATGAAACAAACTTTTTTTCCACTAATGTAGTCAATTTTCATCTTAATATAATCACAGTTACAGTATTGGAAGATTTAAAAAAAAAACATTTATTATATACTGATGGAATACTGTCCTTGCAAATGTGCCATCACAAGCATGCACCTTGCTTTACACAAAGTGCATCCCAAGTTCCCATCTAATTGCATATTTAAAATATACAGTTAGATGGGAACTGCAATGGAAGAACTCACTTCAGTCCCAAAATGCACCTCACTAAAGAAAAAGAATCAACTTCTGCACTTCTCATCTACATTAGGCATGAAGGTTTCTCTAGGGATGCAACAACTCTTCATAAAGAGAGCTATTTCTAGGTCACAATGCCTAATGAACACATTCCTCAAAGACACACAACACTCAATGATGGCCCATTCCACACACCGTGTAGAGAGATACAGTACTGTTTTTTCTGTAATTATGTGTTACTTTCACTAAACTGTTTTAGTTGGAATAACTTTTTCTGTTCTTTCTCTGATTTGAATCTTATTAAAACAAAGTGTGACTAACTACCAGATATATATGGAGGCACTAATCACTTGCGACTAATTTCAGTTACCACATATCCTCTGATGGCAGCATGACTGTCACAGTAGTTATAAATTGGTCACACATCTTTTGAGTTGGCACCACTAGCATCATGGTTTTTCATTCTTTATTATCATATGACTTTTGTGTTCAGCAGAAGTGGAAAGTTTTTTCATTTGGTTATAATATAAATTCAACTCGCCAAGAAATTATATTATTTAATCCTTTATCCAAGCATACGCAAACAAAGCTTGTGCATGAAGCACCTTCATGACCAGGCTACTTGTATATAGAGGCTAACAACTTCACATTAATTGCCTTAGTATCCCATGATGCAAAACACCCATCCTTTTAGGGGTGTGTAATGCTATGCATTTTGGGAAGAGCCACTACCTAGACCAGTGTCAACTTCGACTGAAGTCCCATCAGTTGGAAGTTAGACCAAGAAATGACACTAAGGTTCAAGTAACGAAGAAGTCATATATTTCCCATTGTTGTGTCGTCCCTTCTCCTTTTATTATGTTATTGTGTGTCTTGTATCTCTCTCATTGATATATCGGGACAACTTATTCAATTTTAGCCTTTCTTATTACAGTCGCAATATCAAGTTCTATCGCATATGTCTCTACGTTAAGTAGGTTGCGTCATTGTTATGTGATCCACATTAATAATAAACTTAGCCTTATGTCTCGCTTCTCTTATGCTCCTTCTTATGTAGCTTAACCTTTAAGGGCCACCAGAAGTTTACCCGTTCCATGAATTCTATAAATTATCCTGAATACTCAGGCAAATTTATTTTTTCACTGCACCAGCCTGAGCCTTAAAGTTAGAGATAGACACTGCCTTTAGGTTAATTATAGAATATCAGGTGCTACTAACAATATAAATTAAATTCCTAGAAACCTGGGCTCTCTGGTATAATTTTACTCTTATTTGCAGTCATGCCCTTACTTTCAATTCAATTTCCCCCCCCACACACACACGTTCTTAGGTTCGATATTTTATGAAGGGTCAGGGTCAGTCATCATGATCAGAAACACATATAATTAAAGAATCAAAACATTTATTAAATTCAATTAGTAATGCCATACAAGTTAAATTGATCATCAAATCTAATGTTAAACCTCTACCTTTCATTCACTCTCTCTGTCTTAAATCATTTTAGTACTCTACTTCAAAGTATCAGCAAAATTCAATATCTCAATAACTCAATACATATTACAATTTATGATTACAATTCATTTTTGACATTAAGGTACTTTAACACATTTTTATAACCTCTCTCTCTCTCGGGATAAACATGAGAGAATCTCTATCTGGTTGAAAGTCCTTAAAGTTCGCTTCAAGAAAACATAGTCATTCACACAGGTCTTAAATCCTCACTCTTTCTTTTAATACAAAGTTCAGATTGCGTTCTCTTAAATGTTAGTCAATTCTCAAAAGGGGCTAGAACAAGTGAGAGTACTTATCTTATCCTCACTCTTTCTTTTAATACAAATTTCAGATTGCATTCTCTTAAATGTCAGTCAATTCTCAAAAGGGGCTAGAACAAGTGAGAGTACTTATCTATTCTTTTTTTTTCGGTTTTCTGCCGTCCTTCGTTCTTTGTCTCGAATTTGGTTGTCTCGATTTTATTGCCACGTGGGTTACACGTGCTCACCTGAGCTGGACGTTATCCTTCTGCTTAGGTTTTTACATCGATGATCTTCTCACCACGGCCTGCGGTTAATCTTGCTGAAACTCTACTGTGGTATCACACCGAACTCTATCGTAAGTCAGCCCTCAAAAATGAGAGCTGAACCGCGAAGAACTCTTGGAGCACATGGAGAGAAACTCAGGAACAAGAAAAAACTGGGGTCATTTACTTCTGTGTTGCGGGTTTTATTCGCTCTCCTAGAGCGCCACCTTTCTGAGTTTGAAATATCTTATCATCTCACCCATCGGTCTCCGTTTGGGTGACTTCACTGATTAACATATGGGTCTTCTTGTTTCGGGGAATGTATGCATCATGATGCCTTCTAAGATGTGATGCCCGTGGGT
The DNA here is from genome assembly GCF_054136105.1 of Typopeltis vanoorti. Classification (NCBI taxonomy): domain Eukaryota; kingdom Metazoa; phylum Arthropoda; class Arachnida; order Uropygi; family Thelyphonidae; genus Typopeltis; species Typopeltis vanoorti. The sequence continues at coordinate 122,747,145 of NC_143549.1, forward strand.
GCTTACCCTGATCTTACAGTATTTAGGGTGATCTTTGCCCTATGTCATTGAATAGCACATATTCTTTCACTTACAATATTTCATTAATAATTCCTCTCTTATTTTGCCCCTTTTTCTGACTTACATTCATGCTAGACACTTTGATATAAAACTTTAAAATTCACAAAATTCACAGTTCATTATATAGGAAGTTGTTATAAACAAAAAACATATTTATACTGCTAAAAGATAAGTATGCATGTATGGTGTTTTTTTGTTAATTGTTAGATTCTGGAATGGTGACGTCAAGTAAAGTTTGAAGTTGCCTTTTTCAGATCTAACACCATATACAACTAGTGAAAAGGTGTCAACTTATTAAAGATGTGACACCTCACAAATTATTAATAAGACGTATTAACCACAACTGCAGCTGATCTTGTAGAAACCTTCCCATTTGCCTCTTAAAAAAAATAGGTGTCTACAAGATCAGTTCTAGTTGTGGTTTACACTACATAGGACAGTCAGGCAGGTCAGGAAAGGTATGTCAGTCTGAACACTTCAAGGTCATCAAGAACAAAAGAAATCACAAACTCCTGCTTGTTCTTCACTTCAGCTTCCCTTCCACAATTTTTCTTAGCTATTTTCAAGTATACTGACATAAATCTTACCAGGAACACTCGGTAGGGAAATACCTCTGTAATTCTTACATTCAGTTTTATTTCTCTTTTTATAGATGGACACTATGAGAGGTCTACTCCAATCATCTGAAATTCAACTCTCTGACCAGGAGCAGTGCAACCACTGTGAAACTTTTATACCTCCACATTTGAACATTTCTGATTGAATTTCATCTACTCCAGCTGCCTTTCACATTTTAGGTTTTTGATGGCGTTTTCTACTTCAAGTATGGATATATATTCCTAACTGCATTCCTGTTGGGAGTTTTCTACCATAGTGCTGACACTGCTTACTTCATTTAGCAAATCATTCAAAGTAATTACTCCAGACATCTACAATATCTATATCTTCAATTTTCGTGATACCTTCGTCATTCCTTTTACAGTATTCTTTCTCCATTTCTAAGCTTTTTCAATATCTTCTAGAATATTCTACAACCCTCCAGATATTTATTTTCTATGTTCTTACCAAAGGCTTTCCTTTGACTTTTGTTTAGCTAGTTTTACACAGTGCTTCGCTTTCTTTCTTACATTTTTCTCCATATTCTTTAAGAGTACAAGCTGACTTACTTGCCAGAAACTTTTAATATGCTTTCTTCTCAGTGGAGTAGCTTGGGGGGGGGGATGCGCAGAGGGTGAGGTCCACCCCTGGCAGCACTTTGAACCTTTTTGAACTTTTGCAGTTAATTCTAAAATAAGTTTCGAGAACTCAGTTCCAAATATTGTAATACTACTGCAAATTTTTCTCACAATTGCTGTAAGTGTTGCTGGTTGTTAAAGAAGTTTTTCTAAATAAAATTTGATTAAGAATTACCTGCATTACTATGAAATAGACTTGACCAATGTCATCGATGATTTTGCTAACAGAAAAGCAAGAAAAATATGTTGGAATTAAAGTTTTACTTCAAACATAAACATGGTATTTTAATTTATTCCCCTATACATCGTTTTGACTTTTTGTAGTATTTTTGGTGTGTATTGAGAGGGGCGGCAACAGCTCTAGCTACACCACTGTTTCTTCTTTTCCTTGACTGCCTCTTTAACTTCCTGAGTCTATCATGGAATTCTGACCTTACAGACAACCCCACCACATCTCTCTGGATGAATTCATCTATCTGTTTTTCAAGGTTTGTCAATGAATCTCCAAGTTTGGTTATCGTTTTCAAAATCTTTCATTTTTCTTGAATAATGTTTGTGTATTTGAGTCTACGGTTCACCTCTGAAAGCTGCTCAACTTTGATTCATTTTAAAATTTTCTTACACACTCTTCTTTTCAATATGAAATTCAATTTTATCCAGTCAATACTAAATAGTGATCACTTCCTGTTTCAAATACTTTGTATACTCTTGTGCCTTGAACTAGTGGGAAATCATTGTTATCAACAATACAAGGGTGGTCTGAAAAGTTTTTGGGGTTGACCATAGATGGCAACACTATTGGCAAGATTTTTTTTTTTTTTTTTAAGTTGGTACATCTGTCATAAGCATCCAAGTGAAATTGCAAGTGATTCTATCAAGTAGTTTGCTTTATACAACTGTCTGAAGCAAAAGTGTTGTCTGTATCCCTTGAAATGGATAAAATTGAGTATCATGCAGTTCTAAAATTCTTTGTAAAAGAAGGTTTAACACCAAAAGAAATTCATTCGAAGTTCATAAAAGTTTATGGACACTCTTCTCCTTCATTTTCAACAATTAAGAAATGAGCTGCCGAGTTTAAATATGAACATACCAGTCTTGAAGATAATCCATGTGAAGGATGTCCAAAAAGTGTAACAACACCAGAAATCATTGATCAAGTGCAGGATATTGTATTGGGTGACCGACGAGTCAAAGTGTGTGAAATTGCTGAGACTATAGGCATTTCCAAAGAACGTGTAGGATATATTTTGCACGAAGAATTGTAAATGAAAAAGCTGTGCGCAAGATGGGTGGCATGCATGCTCACAGCAGATCAAAAACACACTCGCATGAAAATCTCTGAACAGTTCTTGGAGCATTTTAACGTGAATAAAACTAATTTTGTGTGTTGATTTATTACTATGGATGAGACTTGGATTCACCATTACACACGAGAATCCAAAATGTGGTCAAAACCGGTTGTTCAGTGCCAAAGAAGACAAAGTCAGTTCATCGGCAGGAAAGGTCATGGCTTCGGTGTTTTTGGATGCAAAAAGCATTTTGTTATTAATTATCTTGAAAAGGGTAAAACAATAACTGGTGAATATTATTCCGATCTTTTAACCGGACTAGATAAAAAAATTCGTGAGAAAAGACCCGGTTTGCAGAAGAAAAAAAAGCATCTTTCATTAGGACAATGCACCTGCCCACAAAGGTGTTTTGACAAAAAATTAAGGGATCTGCACTATGAATTGTTGGGACATCCACCCTATTCTCAGATATGGCTCCCTCCCTCCCTCTGGCTTCTATCTCTTCCCAAAACTAAAACTCTTTCTCGCTGCTCAGCATTTTTTTTTTTTTTTTTTTTTAATCAAGAGGTGATTGCAGCTGTAGAGGAGTATTTTGCGGATTTTACTGAGAACAGCTACAGGGATGAGATAATGGCACTGGAGCATCACTGGAATAAATGCATTAGTCTTAAGGAAGATTATGTTGAAAAATAAAAATAATTTTGAAATTATAAATTCGCTTTTCCATTGCTAGGCCGAGAACCTTTCAGACCACCCTCATAATATATTATTATTATGTGACACCTTCAAGGGAGGACACCTACTCTACAACTCTCCATCTCTGCCACTCAGGCCACCAACAAACCACTTCATGTACACTAACACCATCTACTGCCAACCACCACTAGTATTTTCACAGACAATCACAAACATCCATGCTCACGGCAGGATTTGAACTCACAGCCTTTTGGCTGGAGAGCAGATACAAACGGTAATATAGTCAAGGGCCATCGCCAGATTAGATCGAACCCTGAGTCAAACAATTAAATATCGCCCCTGATGGATTTATAAGACCAAAATATAAGAAACTCTCCAATTGCTATTTTGTTTTTATTACAAGAGAAAAATTAATGCAAAACGATTACATAATAATATTAATTGTTTGCTCTATTGGGGTTATTACATAATAAAACTGTTTATAAGCTCTTCTAAATTTAAATTATAAGTTATGTCCAGCTCTATCGATAATAGTTGCTAGACTAGCCAATCTTTCTTGGGTCATAGCTGTTCACAAATAATTTTTAATCAGTTTAAGCTTGGAAAAACTTCTTTCCGCAATTGCTATGCTATCAGGAATAGAGCGATGGCGCCTACCGCAATATGGACTGAACAAGCGCCCTTATTAAGCCATGCTGTGATGCAGGCTGCCTCTATGCTACACCCTATAGACGGTACTGATAGTCAATGAGACTTTTCTTATTTCTTGTATCTTCTCTCCATGTGAATTCGTGCATGTTTTTAAGTTGGAACATGGTTTTAGTAATAATTAGTTCATGTCCTGAACAGAAATCCAGCAACTTACCGTTATTATTAACTTTGCTGTCGAAAGCTTTTCACTTGGTTATACTATAAATTAAAGCTACCATGAAATTATAAACTTGGTTTGATCCTTTATCCAAGTGTAAGCAAACAAAGTTTGTGTTTGAAGTATTTTCAGGACTAGAGCAACTAGTGGTAAAAGTGGTATGACTTTAATGACATGTCTGCAAGGAGATGTGTTTTGCATTATGGGATACTAAGGCAAGTGATGTGAAGTTATCCCACCTTTACCACGAGTTGCCCCAGTCCTGAACAGGGGCGGCTCATGCATAGGCACTGCGGAACTGCAGCACCCCCAATTTTTCTCGATATATAACATATTTATTAATTTATTTATATTTGCTTGTAATATTTAATTTTATCATCAACAATCCAATACAATTATCTTATTTTGTATAAAAAAATAATAAAAATCCATTTTGTAGCACTTAGTAGGCCGAAGGACGCTAGTAGCACTGTGTTTACCACAGTGTCATAGTGAGATATGAGCTATTAGCATAATGCGGCACTGTCCGGCATGCAGTTCCACTGTTTATATGCAGTTTACACCAGTCGTAGAGTGTTCGTAGTGCTTATCATGTTTACTCCGTCTCTTTAAATGTTTGGACATTACAATTAAAGGATTTAATTGTGTCCAAAAATTGTAAATCCATCCCTTTAATTAAAATTAAAGGAATGGATTTTATTTTTAAGTAATTTTGAATTATACTAAACTGCATAATTTTATCGATAATAAACAATATTTTTTCATGAAACAAAACAAAAAGAATATATTTTATTTTTAAATAATTTTGAATTATACCAAACTGTATAATTTCATCGATAATAAACAATATTTTTTCATGTTAAATTTTTTACCATAATTTTGATATTTTATCCAAACACACATAAACTGTACTTACAGTGTGTATGTATATTTCGAAAGTTGCAGCACCCCCACAATTTCAAGACACGAACCACCACTGGTCCTGAAAATACTTCAGGTGCAAACTTTGTTTGCTTGCACTTGGATAAAAGATTAAACCAAGTACATAATTTCTTGGTAGCTTTAATTTATAGTATAACCAAGTGAAAAACTTTCAACAACTATCTATCTCTAATTCAGAGTATTATAATAATAAGATGTGACACCTTTTGGCAACTCGCATAGAAAAATATGACTTCTGCATTACTTCAACCTTGGTATCACATCTGGGTCTGGCTCCACAGAAGAGACCTCAACAGAGGTCGAAAGCAGTCTAGGTAGTGACCCTTCCCTTAATGCATAGCATTATACATGTCTGCAATGAGATGTGCTTTGCATTATGGGATATTAAGGCAAAGTGATGAGAAGTTATACAACCTTTGTCACGAGTGACCAGTCCTGAAAAATATCAACATCACACTTGGATAAAGGATTAAACCAAATATATAATTGGTAGCATAGCCACATGAAAAAACTTCCATCAATTTATCTCTAATCCAGAGAATTTTAATAATAAGGTGTCACACCTTTTATCAACTGGTATATGGAAATATGACTTCTGTATTACTTCACCTTAGTATCACCACCCCAGTAAAGGCTGAAACTGGTCTGGATAGTGACCCTTCCCTTAATGCATAGCATTTACTAAGGCAAGTGATGAGAAGTTATACTACCTTTGCCACAAGTTGCCCCAGTTCTGAAAATACTTCAGGTGCAAACTTTGTTTGCTTGCACCTTGGATAAAGGATTAAACCAAATATATAATTATATAATTTCTTGGTAACTTTTGTTGTATATGTATCTTATTAATTATATTTGTCTTTACTCTCTTTTTATTAATTACTTCTTTAATTCTTGCTTATATAGTATTTAGTCCTCCTTAAGCCCCTCTACTCCTACAATCTGGTTTAGCTAAATTCTATCCTTTCTGTGGCCGCTCCTTCTATTGGATACATGTGCAAATCTCAGCAAACAAAGAAATTGCCTTGGGTTTGAGCCAAATTTCTTTGGATGCAAGTCTGGAATTAACTCCTCTTTAGAATTAAGAAAAATTTGTTTGTTAATGCTGCGCCATCTTATTTCCATTACAAGAGAAGTCTCCTTGTCAGAGAGTTAACAACCAGGCCAACCTATGACTCTTGGAACCCAATTTCAAGCTCCTAATGAACTTGTTTTAAATATAGTCGTGGCTAATCCCCTGCGTTTAAATTCGTACAGGTCCTAATCTTAATGAGTGGTGCATTGATTTCAGAGATCAGGCAATTTCATAAGGAAGAAAACAGGAATGTTTATTCATTCTTTAGTACATTACACAATTATCAAAATCACACTTAACCAAGCTGAGTACACTTGCATGTAACACTATTTAGCCAGACAAAATCTCACCACAATCAATACCTCACATTAAAATACAATATCAATTTAAGATGTACTACTCTCATTCAGTTAACATATTAAGCAAGAGATTATTCTATTCATTCTAAGGCTATTAGACTGTGACATGCCTCAACAATTCCATATTAAACTCTACTACAACACACCCAGAATTACAACAATTAGATAGTGGATTAAATACTAAAGTCCTGCTACCAGTTAATAAATCCTATCACATAATATAGCAGCACTTTTCTATACTCTAGCTTTGTTCAGAATACAATGGAACTAGAAAGGCATTACATTACCAACCATTTAGATCACGCTGGCATCTCCTCTCGATCAATTTGCTGAGTTCATGTGGCTAGTCTTTTCATTCTATGGCCTGTTGTCTTCGGATACGACCAACTAGTGATTACGTTCACAAATCACATTCTTGCCGATGTGGGCGAAACTGCTCTGCCTGGATAGGTCTTTGTGGTTTGGCATGAGACCTCGGTCCTCGCTGACAGTCTAGCCGCATAGCCGCCACTGACCATCATTCTTCCCGACCGCTTAAACGACTTCCACCGGTACCCGAAAGCCAAAAGGAGAAGCAGAATTACTATCTTGACTAATTGTATGCATCCATCTTGTGGTTAGTTTTCCTTTTAGTCTGTTATCAAAAATTTTACCATTTACAGTAATACGATCATTTTCCATTCAAAAACATCCTGCCCATTTCAACTTTTTGAACTTGATTAAACTACATGGAGAATTGTCAGTGAATGGCATGCATTACCAGAATGTGTTGTTAATGTAAAAAGTGTTAAGGATTTTAAAATTTGGTTTGATAAATATGTTGTCAGTTGAATGAACCTTCCACGATGAGTCTGCCAACTCCAATAATAATAATAATTATTGCACCCTCCATGATCCTCCAGAGATCATTATCATTCACTGGGACAAATATTTTTCTAAGGATTTTTCTTCCAAAATCTGAAACCCAAATCCTCCACCGTTGCTGCAAATATTCAGGTTTCATATTGATAGGTAACAAGTAGACAAATCATCAATTTGAATATTTGTATTTTAGTTTTCCAACGAATATCTTTTGACCTGAATACAGATTAGAGAGAGAGAGAATAAAAGACTTACTCTTCTTTATTCAATTGCTGCACTTCTACTACCTCACTATGACATCTGATATGAAGTCAGCAGTCTCTATATACAAATACACCAATGAAGATACTGCATTCTTACACTTGGATATAGGATTAAAACAAGAATATAATTTCTTGTTAAGAAAGTACATTACTCCTAAATATTTAAATTGTTCCACTTTCTCTATTTCAAGGTTCCTAATTTACTAATTTTGCCTAGTATCAACCATTTTGGTTTTTTATTGATTTAATTTTTAGCTCTATGCCATGTGCTAATTTATCTAATTCCAAATATGTTTCTTATGTTTTCTGTTTGGTTCTTGGCATGATGTTAACACCATCCTCATATAAATTAAGGGGATAAAAATCCCTTATTGTTTTTCAGCCAGTATGCGAAACTCTAAGATCGAAAACTACGATCTAAGCGTTTCATGCCGACGAACTATCGACGAATCCAAGCGTAAGTGACCACTTGTGCTAGAATTTGCACTGATTTATTTATTAGAGCACCTTTACCTATTGGACTATTGGATAATGTATTCTAGAGCTAAGTTAAAAAGTACTGGAAAGGGATCTATTAAACCATTATGTATTTTAACCTGTGCTTCTGAGGGGGGAGAAGTCCGACCACACCTCCTCGCATCCCCTCCCCTTGGATCCTGGACCAAATTTCTTATGGTCTGATTTCAAGGTGACTAACGTGGCAACGGCATCCATTTTCTAATGAAGAGTCATATAAAGATATCGACCAATGCTACTGCGTCCGGGGCAGCCGATGCGTCTGGGGCTGCACTCCGGGCTCCTGATGATAAATATGCTACGAGGACTCGTATTAACATTTTGCAACTCAATATCAATGGTACTCAGAGAAAAATGGATGAACTTAAATACATGCTTTACAAAAACAATATCCATATAGCTGGTCTACAAGAAACAAAACTAAACAAAAATCTGAACTTCAGCATCAAAGGATACACAGTTCTTAGGAAGGATAGAGAGGAAAGAGCAGGTGGCGGGCTTGCTATCCTTTTGAAGACCCCAGAAATCAAATTCAAAGAAATCGCCCTAAATCAATATTTAAATAATAACAGTTCGACGGAAGCTCAAGCTGTTGAAATACATCTACCAAAATATTCTATTTCAATCACAAACGTCTACTATCCTGATAATACAAATATTGATACAGACATCAATATTTGTATTATCAGGATAATACAAATATTGATACAAAACTGTTGAAATACATCTACCAAAATATTCTATTTCAATCACAAACGTCTACTATCCTGATAATACAAATATTGATACAGACATCATTGAAAAGCTAAGCAAATATCCAACTGATGCAACCATTATACTTGGTGACCTAAATGCAAAAAGCCCAACGTGGGGCTCCCCCGATTCAGACCATAAGGGTCAACAATTGGAAGACCTGTTTACAGATTTGGAACTCACAACAATAAACAATGGACAGAGCACCTATCTCTCTAAAACTATGGTAACTGAATCTGCTATTGACATCACAGCTATTAATTATAGCATTGCATCAAGTGCACAATGGAAAATTTTGGGAAATGCCATCAGTGACCACAGACCCATAATAACAACACTAAACTTCAAGATTGATCAAGAACAGCATATCAAAAGGACATGGAACTTCAGAAAAGCCAACTGGACAAGGTTTACTCAAACCTTGGAGAGCCTCTGTCAAGATGAACCTGTCTCTGGAAACCTCGACAGAAAATTACAAATCCTTACTTCACACATCAGTAAAGCTGCCAAAGCAACAATACCAAGAGACAAGCGGAAAAATACCTGGATACCATACTGGAAAGATCGCAATATTGATTCAATGATTATAGAAAGAGACAATATCAACGAACAATTCAGAATTAATAAAACTGATGAATACAGAAAGAAATTAATGGACATAACACACAAAATCGAGCAGGAAATTTGAAAGTGCAAACAAGAGAAATGGGCAGAGCTTTGTAGTAACCTGGATCCAAGAAAAGACAGCCAACACTGGAACATTATTAGAATCCTAGACGACAATATCAAAAAAGAGAACCAACAGAAAACAAACTTCATCATAAATGATAGGAAATAAGCTATTACAGATCAAGAAATTGCAAACACACTGGCAAAAACCTATTCAAACAACTCTAAACTTCAGTATAACAGAGGACAAGCCTCTCAATAAACTCACAAGTAAAATACTAAAACAAGCAAGAATATACCAAACTAATGACATCTTCTCTGAAGAATTTACACTAAGCGAACTAAATTCATCAATCGAGAAAACTGCACCTAATAAATCTCCTGGTAATGATCTTATCTTTGGTCATATGGTCAAACACCTTGGCAAAAATGCCAAAGAACAACCTCTGGACATTCTCAATACCTCTTGGCGAACAGGCAAACTTCCAAAAGAATGGAAAAAATCAGTTATTGTACCCATCCTGACACCTGACAGAAATACTGCAGAATGTCAAAGTTATAGACCTATCGCATTAACTAGCATACTTTGTAAAATTACTGAAAGAATCATACACTCCAGACTTATGCACTGGCTGACAAAAAATAAGAAAATCAACTACTACTAAACTGCCTATAGAACCTGTCATTCGACAACAGATCAATTATTCCCCTTCTGCCAAACAATAATACTCATTTCAGGAAAAACCAATAAAAAAGACAATGCCATATTCCTTGATATGACTGCTGCTTTCGATCGTGTTTGGATCAAAAAATTAATACAAACAGTACATGATATTGGATTTAGAGGACATGCTTTAATCTGGATTGCTCATTTCATTAGAGGAAGAAAGATCAAAATCAGAATCAATGCAGCAATATCAAAAGAGAACCTGGGCTGGTGTTCCCCAGGGCTCAGTACTCAGTCCCTTGCTATTCCTTCTATATGTCAATACCATTCATCCCTACCTTACAGAAGACACAAAAGTAACTTGCTATGCAGATAATATAGCCATCTGGCACACTAGTGCTGAAATCAGAGGATCTGAGGAGATTCTAAACAAATCCATGAGAGGATTAGAAAAATGGTCGGATGAACTTAAACTCAAAATCAACCCAGACAAAACAAAACTAAGCACCTTCAGTACAGACAGGAATAGACATTCCTACAATCCCAAAGTCATGATCAACAACAAGCTAGTTGAAAACGTCACAAATCCAAAATACCTTGTATTACGCTTGATCAGGAATTACATTTTGCACAACACATCTCTAACACTTTCATATACATTAAATATACTGAAAAGGCTTTGTGGAACAAACTGGGGCACAAGCCAAAAATCCTCAAAACTACTTACACTACACTAATAAGGCCAATAATGAAATATACAGCACCTATCTGGTCACCTTCGGCCTCATCAATAAAGAAAAAATTAGACAAAATACAAGCAAAAGCATCTAAGATTATCATTGGTGCAGTCTCATCCACTAACATTAGAGCCCAACAGGAATGTGGGCTTGACCTGCTGGAGGACAGACGAAAATTTGCGACCATAAAATTCATAAATAATATCGGAAGCTACCAAAGCGATCATATCTCCCTAAAAACTTATGAACATTGGAACCAAAAATGCAGACTTCACAGTTCATCAACTTTACAATATGATGACACTATCAGGAAAGAAATAGGTCTCGATCAGCTAAATGCCCACATAAACAAAGAACCTCTATTTTCCAGTCCTTTACCTTCAAATACCTCCATAAATCTTACCAAACTCTGTACAAAAAAAGAACCAAAAGAAATGCTCAAAGAAAAAGGCCTAAATACTATCAACCTTCTTTCATCCTCCAAACAGGTTATTTGTTATACTGATGGATATGGATCGTCAGACACCAATATGATTAATGGAGGCGGTGGTGTTCTCCTTCTACTCCCGAAGGTGAAAAACTTTCAATAAAAGTTGGATCTGGGAGAATTGCTTCCAATTTTACCAGCGAACTCTATGCAATAAATAAAGCACTAGAAGCCTACTTAAAACTATCTTCATCTCAACAATCTGAAGGAATTATAATTTACAGTGACTCAAGATCAGCTATGGAGGCAATCAAAAATGGCAATACCAAGCTCACACAAGACATCCATAAACTCTTAAATCAACTAAAGTGTTTAGGAAAACGTTGCATTTTACAATGGATTCCTGCTCATGTAGGCATTGATTACAATGAAGTAGCTGATAAATTAGCAAAAGAGGCCGGAGAACTCAACCAAGAAACTCACATGATAACTCTCGCTGATGCCAATGCACTAGCAAAAGCTAAACTAATTCCACTAAAATCAGTGATACATCAAATTCCCGAAATCAGTGCTGACAGAAAAACCTCCACCACGATAGCAAGACTACTAACAGGACATTATAGAGGAATGAAGATCGATACAGATGATACGAGAACGTACAGAAACTGCCCCAATACTGAACTGACACCCACTCACATCTTTACCTGTCCTGTCCAGCAATTACAGCAGCCTTGCAAGAAATAGATCCTAATCCTGAACAACAGCTCTATACACACAAAATCATCGACATAGCCAAAGCAGTACAAGGAGCACACGGAAACATCTAAGACTCTTCAAAGGACAAGACAACAACCTGTTCACCAACAACTTCATTTTATCTCTAATAACTGTTTAACTGCATTCTGAAAAGGTACATTTCCTGAAACCTGCTTCTTCTCCATAAATAGTTTTAATTTGTTCTTGAGAATAGAGGTAATTACTTTGTATGCTGTACATAATAGAAAAATACTTCTAGAATTTTCACAAACATTTTGTCATTCTTTTTATTCTTTCTTCATTCTCCTGACATTTGTTCTTTTTTCTTTAGGGTTAAAATAAATTTGTATATTTTGCTTTCTAGTTTCATTCCCTTTGCTTTTAACAACTCTGCAGGAGTTATATCTATTCCTGGGGATCTCTTATTCTTGAATGAATGTACTATATCATTAAGTTCATACCCTGATGGTAGCTCTAGAGAATTCTTATACAGTAATTGGTGTATAACTTTTAATGCTGAAGTAGTGTTTGTATTCAGCAATTCATTGAAACAAATACAACATTGTAAGTTACCCTTGATCTAACTAAAAAAAAAAAAATTTGAAAATTCAACAAAAAATTTTAATGATTTTTTTTTTTGGAAACTTACTGATATTTTCATCTATAGATATTGCTCTGTTGCTGGCATAAAATAATTCACAGGACACCAATACCTTTCATTTAGTACTCTTAAGCATTACTGATTAGCTAATGCTGATCCCCATGCCTCAGAGTTGGTTGGAGCTTATTTCTATGCTTTAAATGTCTAAACCACTCATAACTAGTTTAAAATCTGAATGTGCAACTTGGATCTTCTATTTTCAGATAAGAAAATATAGTGTCATGAATCATTTCAACCAATACATATCGTTTTAATGTCTTTCTACAAACCACGTCAAGAGTTTCTTTTCAAGAAGCAGTAAAATTACCCCCTTAGCTTAATTGATTTTATGGCAACTCATGAATGCTTTAAAAGTCTTTACTAATGATGACTCTTTATGGCTGTCCAAGAGATATCTGTTTATTCTCAAAAGCAATCTTGTTAAGTATCAGGCACAACATAACTTTATATGTCACATGAGACCAAAGAAACACTGAAGATTTGTTCTTTCATTCTAATTGGAAACAAAAACAAATCTCTAATACATAAACATGCAAAAAAAGTGGGTCAAATTTGGTAGGAGTGAAAAAAATACACTGAATGCATATTTCTGAAAATTTTTTAAATACAAAACCATCAGTAACTTACTTGAAGCAACATGGATCTTCTTTTTTTCATATCAGAAAATATGGTCAGAAACAAAACCAAATCTCTAATACATTATATGCAAAAGAATAGATCAAAATATGGTAGGTGTGAAAAAATATACTGAGTGCATATTTCTTTTTAATATTTATTTTATGGTTTCACATCTTTTACGTTTGGTGCTTTGCCCTACTCCCACATACTGTTAGTGACTCCCAACCAGGGTGCCACTATGCTCATATTAAGGTGTTATGAGATATTTTTCTAAATGTTGAATATAGATATACCCAAACAATTAAAAAATAATAATAAATAAAAAAATTTTTTTTTTTTTTTTTTTTTGCCAATGTAGCTCATGGAAGTGGTTTTTGCATCCTCTGCATTAGGCCACCCGAAGAGAGACTTATGTTCAAGTCTAGTTGCCAAATGGAGAAACTTTTTCTAAACCTTTTTTTGACCGATTTCTGAATTAATTGATCTCTAACATGGGCAAATGGGTTTTTCATCCTGTAAACTCCAGAAAATCAACCATAGAACCCACGCTATTTCAGACAATAACATATCCTGTTAGGCACCAAGAGATGGCAACACTTGTTTGCCAGTCTCTTCATTGATTGCCACTTATAATTAGTGATAGTCTTAGGCCAGCTATCTCTGTTTGGCTACCAGTGGAGAATGAACTGCCCATTCAGTCTCCAAAAGCTAGATATGGTTAAAAGTCCAAAAAATCAGCTGATGCTTTTTTTTTTACTCAGCATGAATAAAAACAGAATGAAAAAGCATTAGATGATTTTTTGATATCTATATATATCTATATATATATACACACACACACACACAATGGGAAATGCGAATTTTTGCCACCTGAATATATTTTGTACCACTCCACTAACTTACAATTCCACCTGTATTTTTATTTTCACTGGAAGGAATTAGGGAAGTAACAAAGCAGACGAAACTGTTGAGCTACTGGGGAGGGGGTATATATCATTCAAGTGAAGATACTGTTATAGCAGAGGTGACAGCGACTGATGTGAGAACAGAAGTTGATGAATTGTAGGTACTTAGGATATTGCAGAATATGAATATTGGATGGGATATCAAGTCACAGCAGAATGTGCATGAGACCCAGGGATGCCTTTGACTAGACTGTTTAGTCTGCTCTCCAGCCAAAAGGGTGGAGGTTCGAATCCCGCCATGGGCATGGATGTTTGTGATTGTCTGTGGAAATACCAGTGGTGGTAGTCGGCAGTAGATACCGTTGGTGTAGCTGCGGTCAGTTGGTGGATTGAGTGGTGGAGACAAAGTTGTAGAGCAGGTGCCCTCCCTCGAGGAGTCTTTGGATTACTGGAGGTGTCAAATAAAAAAAAAAGTACAGACCAATCAGTATCTCAGGAATGGTAATAAAAGTTCTGGAAAAGTTGGTCAAAATGAGAATTCAAGAATGGGTGGATAAGAATACGATCCACTATGAGGGGCAGCATGGCTTTATAAAGGTCATGCCTTAGTAATCTACTAACTTTTTATAATAGAGTGACTGCTGAGTCGGATAAAGGGAATGGCTGCTTGATGATACTGCTGGATTTCACAAAGGCATTTGACAGGATATTAAATGCAACTCCATGCAAACTGCCACAAATGGGGATGAATGTGAAACTTGTGATATGGATAAAAAGTTGACTGATGGACAGATATCAAAAAGTAGTATACAGAGGGGAAGAATCTAGAGGAACCCAGGTGACTAGTGGTGTGCTGCAGGGCTCAGTGCTTGGACTACCGCTGTTTATTTTGTACATAAATGATATATAGGAAATAATTTGCAGGGAGATATTCAGTTGTTTGCTGATGATGCAAAGCTGGGGGGGGGGGGGGTAACAACTAATCAAGGTGATGCAGCAAGCTTGCACAATGATTTAAATAGGTTGACAGTATGGGCAAAACATAATGGATGTCACCTAAACATGCAAAAGTTAGAGTTATGCATTTTGGGATAAAAAGATTAAAAGCTGCATACCACATTGAGGGAACTATACTCTAGGAAATTGGTGAAGCAAGAGATTTGGGAGGTAGTGGTAGAGAGTTGAATATTACTGTAGAATAGTTCGCCCACCGTTTCCAGGTCCCTGCTTCGCGTCTTTCCAAGAATAGTCGATTCATGCTGAAGGGGAGAATTGGTCGCCAACACGCGAAATCACGTGCTTTATAGGTAAAATTTTCCAACTGTTATACAAGCAACATAGTTAACTACAATAATCATAAAAGAGAAGTTAATTTTCCGACCGGTAATAATAAACAACTCATCCCACTATACGGACTGATTACCCTATTATCGGAATGGATTCTTCTTTTTCTGAGATGCGCAGAAGTGTCGAGGGACCTCAAATCGGTGGGCGAACTATAGTCAGGGTAATAGCTCACTGGATTACTTGGTTAATATGGAACACACACCAAAGCAGTGATAAGGGCATTATAATTATGCTTTTTTTTTTTATAAAGACCTAATATGATCACATCTGGATTATTATGCTCAGAGGTCTGGTCACCTGGGTTTCTTGGAGGAAGTGATGGAGAGGATTCAGAGGCTTGTGGGTTGCAGTAATACTTATAGGATTAATATAAAGGAAATACTTCAGCACTTGGCTGAGGGGGGGGGCAGAACAAGAGGTCGTCCTCTGAAGTTGGGTATAAGTGTAAGAACTAGATTTTTTGCTTGGAGAGGAATGAATGAATGGAATAGGTTGCAGGAGTGAGTTCAGTGTTTTGTCTGTTAATGGTTTCAAGTAGAGGTATGGCAGATATTGTGTTGATAGTTTGGGTCTCCCATGATGAGTCTTAGGCCTCCATGTAGGTGCCTGTGCTATAATAATTATATCCTTACTAGTCATCACTTTTAAGCATTTAGAAACACACACACACCTTTGCTTTCTTACATTTTTCTGTGTTCACTCTGGGCATTTGATACTTACTTGCCAAAATCTTTTATTACGACTTATTTTTCTGAATTGTTTGTAACTTTTTGACATTTTAAAGTTTTAATTTTTCTATTCTTGCACATTTCTCATGCTTTTTTCCATGTCAATTTATGCTGGAACAGTATTCGTATTGACTAGTCTGTATATCCTGTACTTAATTATTCTCTTCATTAGGGAACATATATGTTCAAAATGTTTTTATGTTATTTTTTTTATGGAAATAATGTTCAATAAGAAATGAAGAGAATGATAGAGATTATTCATTTTAAAATAATCAAAGATTCAAAATACGTGCTTACAGTGTCAAAGTGCTTAGCACTAATCTGTGAAATTCTGCAGTGCAAGAGGGTGTGGTGTAAAGAGCAAAAATTCACAATCGTGCCATGAATACTGATAATTTTGAGTACATATATTCATTCAGAAAAATCTGTTTAGAAGGAGGTAATTTATTCCTTAATCAAATTCATTCTATTCAATCTCTATCAGTTTGCTGGAGTGCAAAGTGGCTAAAATACATTGTAATTAACTGCCAGAAAATGAGTTTCAACTTGTGTATAAAAGTTTCTACATTTAGCAACACAATGGAACACAGTCCTTCATAACAACCTCACTGCATTTTTTATTATCACCATTTCCTGATATGTACCCTCAAGGTGGAATACAGGACAGTGATTGGCCAACACAATTATGTTTATATTATCATTACTTCAATCAGTATTCTTCCAAATCAGCTAGCTATTCATCATAGATTTCAGTCTTCAACGGAACTAACTCTATCGATTCATCTCTGGCATTACACAGACGTTTTGCTAATCTTTCCCTTCCATTCTGTTTTTTTATGAGTAACAACACTTTAGATTAGCTCAGTACATGTATCCTTGAATGCTATAATATAATGAATATAAAACACCTTTCTAATATAATCATTTTTTTACACGATCCTTCCATTGATGCTGCCTGTTCACTCTTCTCATTTTCCTCAGAATTCTCATATCTGGCCAACTTTTATTTCTAACGCAACCGAAATCCACAAGGTAAAACTGGATTGAACAGTTTTGAATATTGTCAGTTTGATGCTTTGACAAATTTCTGTATTATTCTGTATAAATTCATTCATATATTCACTAGTTTTTTTTTTTTTTTCCCATACTAGCCTTACTTATTCCATCTTCTACTTTCATATTTAATTTGCAATCTTCATTAAAAAATATGTGCCTGAATAGCCTAGTACAGTGGCGGTGAACCTTTTTAAGTGTGCAAAAGTTTACAAATTGAGTTGATGGCGTGCCGGCGCATGCCAAAAATTTACAAATCAAGTTGCTGACGTGTATGGCAGTTTTTAACAGGAGAAAAATTAATTTATTTATAATATATATATATATATATATGAGAGACATTGCTTACAAGAGACAGTGAGCCAGTGCCTTATCAAGCCATATCCTTTTCACGGCTGATCCTAATGATGAAAACCCAAGTCATACAGTCTGCTGAACTAACAAATCTACCAACATCTTTTGTTGGTAGATCTGTTAGATCAGCAGACTGTATGACTTGGGTACAGTCTGACAGATCTACCAACATCTTTTGTTGCCATGATGAATTAGAGAGAAAAATCATAGAATCTTGGGAAATCATCCTCAACCCTGAACATCTAAATAATAACTTGAGCTGCAACCTCCCAGATAGTCATTCAGCAGTAATCAGGTACTGGCGTTCACATGATGCTACAAACACACACTCTCCCAAAAATGCAACAAACGAAAGAACAGCTTTAAATACA
The DNA here is from genome assembly GCF_054136105.1 of Typopeltis vanoorti. Lineage (NCBI taxonomy): Eukaryota > Metazoa > Arthropoda > Arachnida > Uropygi > Thelyphonidae > Typopeltis > Typopeltis vanoorti. The sequence goes on from NC_143549.1 coordinate 122,765,352, forward strand.
ACTACAACGTTTTCATGCTAATTATGCATAGAGACTCTATGTTGTTCATAGTTTTTTAACCTTCAGTGTTTAGTGTTTTTTCTTTTCTTTTATAATGTCACCTGATGAAGGCTGTTATAAGCCCGAAACTAGTCGTGTTTTACTATTAAACCTTTTTTACCTAACTCTCGGTTTAAGTCATTCAACTCTATTTTACAATATGTATTTCAACTGAGTCAATGAATCTTCGTTTGTTCGTACGTACGTACCCACACACACATATATATATATAATATTTTATAAATAATTATAATTTTATAAATAATATTTTATTTATATTTATTTATATATAAATTTATAATATTATTCAGTATCAAACTGCTTATTGTATTATTAAATTGATTTTAATGATGATGGTTTAAAAAAAATACTAATGAGAAAAATATTTATGCATTGTAACTCACCATAGAAGTCAGCTGAACAGGGAAGCAGCAGAAGGATGTCAACTTGTCGGCAAAATGCTTACTGTATTTACCCGAATATAACTTGCATCCCTGATTTTACTTTACATAAAAAGACATTAAAAAGTTTTGCATATACCTTGCACACGAAAAATGTTTGAACATGTTCACGTTGAAGCGATAGTAACTTGCTCCCCACAGTAACAACATGCCCTCCCCAACAACCATTAAACTGCAGATGCAAGAAAAACAAGTAGTTTTATTGTATCCCTGAATAAGGTACAGACAGCCGGAATAAAAATGGCGCTAAGTAATGAATCACATGTTCCCTCCCACAGAAACTATGCTGTGTAGACTCGAGCAAAACCATATGTTGCACCGAAATACAGTATCTAACTAAAAACTATTGTTCAATTTTTCAATTAAATGAAATAATTGTTTGTTTTATTGCATTTGAAATTGTCGACATCATTATGACAGATCACAAAGGCTAACTCAAATAAAATTCTACCAAGAATCGAAACATGCCATATGAGTATGTGAGTTCATCTGCCAGCTCAAACGCAAACAAGTAACCATAAAATTTAACCAAGGGTTGAAACATTGTGTGAGTTGAGCCCACCGGTAAAGAGAAGTTCCATCGGAACGATAAATGACACCCCATTGTGAATGTGTTAAAACTAAGAAACGAATAGTGAATGTTGTTATGACAGTTTCAGATGTTATGGAATTCGGTTGAAGAGAATTAGCATTTCAACTCAGCAATTTTCAGTCCTTCGTCTTTGGGTCGCGTGATCTTTTGTTAATACTGCACCAATTATATGCACATCTTCATAGCTGCTCTCTTGTATAAAACAAAATTTAACTTGTACAATATTAAAACTAAGATGAAAAGCCAAACAGCTATTTTTTTCCGGCAAAGTTGATAAATTAAGGGGATAAAAATCCCTTATTGTTTTTCAGCCAGTATGCGAAACTCTAAGATCGAAAACTACGATCTAAGCATTTCATGCCGACGAACTATCGGCGAATCCAAGCGTAAGTGACCACTTGGTAGTACCACACCAAGGCAACTCGATGCAAAGGTGCAGCAAGCTCCCTCACTATTCTTGATATTTTCTCATAATGTAAAAACACACAGCTCCTATGAGATGTAATACTGCTTTATATTATGAGAGGTCACTACCCAGACCAGTTTCAACCTTTTTTTTTTTGAGGTCTCATCAGTGAGTAGCTAGACCTAAATGATATCAAAGTTTAAGTGAAAAGAACTTGCATACCTTCCCTATATGAATCAAAAAAGGTTGAAACCGGTCTGGGTAGTGACCTCTCCTCATAATGTAAAGCAGTATTACATCTCATAGGAGCTGTGTGTTTTTACATTATGAGAAAATATCAAGAATAGTGAGGGAACTTGCTCCACCTTTGTATCGAGTTGCCTTGGTGTGGTACTACCAAGTGGTCACTTACGCTTGGATTCGCCGATAGTTCGTCGTAGTTTTTGATCTTAGAGTTTCACATACTGGCTGAAAAACAATAAGGGATTTTTATCCCCTTAATTTAACTTGTACAAATTGTAATAATTAATAAAAAAAAACAGTTGAATAATTTATAAGCATATAAAAGGATATCACTTGTAAATCGTTGCCGTGCCATAGGTTCGCCATCTAGGGCCTAGCATACTATATATTTTCAGCATTTCACTTTCATAGTTATAGCCTTTTTATTACTGATTTTCATTTTGCACAGTAATTATTTATTTGGCTACAGACTCAGCTTGTGGATTTGCATATAACATCTAGGCTATTTAAAAAAATTTTTTTTTTAAAGTTTTAATGACACTCTCCTTTATCATCGTTATCCACCATGATGAATAAGAACAAAGAGATAACTTGCATCCTTGTTATACCTGATATTACATCAAACTACTTTCCTATATGTGCTAAGTTCTACTTGCTGCTGAGTACAAGTTATATATGTGTATATATGAGAAACAGGATAAAAGTAAGGCCTCTACTTTTTTCCTCAGAAAATATAAAAATCATAATTAATTTCCTGATATCTGCTCTTAAGGGATGTTTAAGCTACTATTACAGCACTACATGATCAACTTTACATTATTATTAATGAAAACTTGACCATGTAATCTCCTATCAAGAATTTTCCTCCAAATTAGTATATTACTTGTTAGCACTCCAGTATTGTATCTAACATTTCGTTCTTCTAAGGCACTTCAGATTGAATCAATCCACTTATATCTTCATCTTCTTCTGGGTCTCTTTCCTGCCATCTTGATATCAAACATTTGATTTACCATCCTTTCCTCTCCCATCTGTTTAAGTGGCCATACCACTTTAGATTAACTCTGCTCATACGTTCTTCGATGCTACCAATGTCCAGTTCTTTTCTAATATCTTCATTTTAAATAAGATTCTACCATTGCTGCTATCTGTTCACTTCTTTTAGACTTTCACTTCTCAGAACTCTCATATCTATGGTCTACTGCAAGTGCTTTATTTCTAACCAAACTCTCAGATCCACAACTTAAAATTGATTTGAGCACTGTCTTGTATACTGCCAGTTTCTTGTTTTGTCCAATTTCTCTCTTATTACATATAAATTTATTCATCTGTCTCCAGCTTTGCTTATTCTGTTGTCTATTTCCAAATTAAATTTGGTATCTTCACTAAAAAAATATGCCTAAAATAGCTGAAATATTTTACTTGTTCTATAGGTTCTTGATTGAAAATGCATCTGAAATTTTGTTTTCTATTTTCATAAGTTTGGTCTTTTTATTGCTGATTTTTAAGCCACATTTGTTATAGCTGTTACACAATTTGGCTACAGAACCCTGAAGACTTGCACTGGATGAATTTAGGAGTACAACATCATTTGCATAAAGCAAAGATTAAGTTTGATAGTTTGCATTGTAATATCAAGGCTTAATGCTACTTTATTTCATAATGAGATCCACATAGATGATGTATAAGAGTGGAGATAATATGCATCCTTGTCTTACTCCTGATTTTACCTCAAACCATTTTTCTGTATTTGGAATACTTTATGGGATACTAAGGCAACAGACGTGAAGTCATTAGCTTCTATATACAAGTAGCCCAGTCACAAGGTGACTTCACGTACAAACTTTGTTTGCTTAAACTTGGATAGAGGATGAAATCAAGAATATATCTTCTTGGCATCTTTAATTAATAGTATAACCAAGTGGACAAACTTTCACCAATAATCTAGAACTACTAGTACTTATTAATGCTTATAATATTTATTATGTAATAAATTTGCATAATGTATTCTTCTACTTAAAAATGTATTTTGTTTTTGCAAATTTAAGATATGAACTGATGACAGAATAGCTTCAATTGAATTTCATAATAGTATTATGTGATTTTACTGAAAGGTATCATAAATCAGGAATACTAAATAACTGAATAAAAATTTTTAATTACAATAAAACATTACAGATTTCAAAGGAACTCATGTTTATTTGAATCGATGTTTTATATTCCCAAACCCACAGACACAGACAAGGCACAATACAAATTTATAGTCTGAATAAAAATATATAGACTTTATCTTAAAGAAAATCACAAAAGTTATTAACTATAGAGCTTTTCTTTATAACTACATTGTGCACGCATGAAAATTAAAACTTTCAGAGCTAAGAAACAGTTTTTTTTTTCCCTTCTTCATTTTCTTTTCTCTGAACAAAATGAAATACTAGAAAGTTTGTTTCTTTTACAAATTTCTATATATATGTGTGTTAGTGTGTGTGTGTGTGCATGCATTCTACACAACAGTGTAGTGATAGTGACTGTTAAATGCAGTTGAATTTGATGCCATTCTATGTTTTAACTAGATCAACATCTGAAATCTGTAAAAGTGCTAATCACAGGCATCACTTATTAAAATTCTTTGAAATTGCTTTTTACTTTCAGGAAATTGAGGCTAACCCCCCCAACCTCTCATGACTTATTTCACCAGACTAGATAGAGTATCTGTTGAAATTATTAATTTTTAAACATTTCTTTCTGGATTTGCAATATCCATAAATTGATACATTTATTTTTGGTAAAATAAGAAAAAAAAAAATACTGTACATTTTTTTTTTTTTTATAGGCTTTACAGCATTCTCTATGGATTTGTTACAGACGTAATAATTCACATTTGCTGTGTTGAATTACCATTCCATGTATTATTTTCATCTTCATCACTGTTTTGATTACAGAGACGAAAAACATTGCCTTCTCTTCGATAAAAGTTATTTGATTGCTCTTTGCCAGCTTCACGGTTATGTACACCAGAACTGTATAAAAAGAAAAATAATTATCATGAATTTTAGTTTAATAAAGAATAAAGAGTAAAAATAAAATACATAAATATTTTATTTTTACTCTTTCACACACACATGCACGTTTCTAGAAAAGCACTATAACTTACTGATGAACTGACTTCTCTAGACAATCAAATGTTTTGCTTTGCTTTTCTTCATGTATGTTATGGCTTATGTTATGAAATTCAATTTTATCATGTCAGCAAGGTGGTCGATAAGTTCTGGGCCTTGACCATAGATGGCAACACTATTGGCAATATTTTTTTTTCTAAGTTGGTACATCTGTCATAAGCAAAAGTGTTGCCTGCATCCTTTGAAATGGATAAAATTGAGTATCGCGCAATTATAAAATTCTTTCTAAAAGAAGGTATAACGCCAAAAGAAATTCATTCAAAGTTAATGGGCACTCTTCTCCTTCATTGTCGACAATTAAGCTCACTTTAATTTGGATTGCCTCTTTAACTTCCCGAGTCTATCATGGAATTCTGACTTTTCTATCCTTACAGACAACCCCCACCACATCTCTCTGGATGAATCCATCAATCTATTTTTCATGGTTTGTCACTGAATCTCCAAGTTTGGTTATTGTTTTCAAAATCTTTCATTTTTCTTGAATGATGTTTGTGTATTTGAGTTTCACCTCTGAAAGCTGCTCTACTTTGATTCATTTTAAAACTTTCTTACACACTCTTCTTATTAATATGAAATTCAATTTTATCATGTCAATACTAAATAGTGATCACTTTCTATTTCAAATACTTTGTATACTCTTGTGCCTTGAACTAGTGGGAAATCATTGTTATCAACAATACGAAGGTGGTCTGAAAAGTTCTGGGCCTTGACCAGACCATAGATGGCAACACTATTGGCAAGATTTTTTTTCTAAGTTGGTACATCTGTCAAAAGCATCCAAGTGAAATTGCAAGTCATTCTATCAAGTAGTTTGCTTTATACAACTGTCTGAAGTAAAAGTGTTGTCTGTATCCCTTGAAATGGATAAAATTGAGTATCATGCAGTTTTAAAATTCTTTGTAAAAGAAGGTTTAACGCCAAAAGAAATTCATTCGAAGGTCATAAAAGTTTACAGACATTCTTCTCCTTCATTTTCGACAATTAACAAATGGGCTGTCAAGTTTAAACATGGCCATACCAGCCTTGAAGATGATCGACGTGAAGGACGTCCAAAAAGTGTAACACCAGAAATCATTGATCAAGTGCAAGATATGGTATTGGATGACCGGTGTGCCAAAGTGTGTGAAATTGCTGAGACTATAGGCATTTCAAAAGAACGTGTAAGATTTTTGCATGAAGAATTGCAAATAAAAAAGCTTTGCGTATGATGGATGGTGCGCTTGCTCACAGCAGATCAAACACACATACTTGTATGAAAATCTCTGAGCAGTGCGAATAAAAGTGATTTTGTGCATCGATTTATTACTATGGATGAGACTTAGATTCACCGTTACACACTAGAATCCAAACAGCAGTCAAAACAGTGGACAAGCCGGTTGTTCCGTACCAAAGAAGACAAAGTCGGTTCCATCAACAGGAAATTTCATGGCATCGGTGTTTTGGAATGCTAAAGGCATTTTGTTTACCAATTATTATCTTGAAAAGGGTAAAACAATAACCGAAGAATATTATTCTGATCTTTTAACCAGACTAGATGAAAAAATTCTTGAGAAAAGACCCGGTTTGCAGAAGAAAAAATCATCTTTCATCATTACAATGCACCTGCTCACAAAGGTGTTTTGGCAATGGGAAAATTAAGGGATCTGCACTATGAATTGTTGGAACATCCACCTTATTCCCCAGATTTGGCTCCCTCTGACTTCTATCTCTTCCCAAAACTAAAACTCTTCATCGCTGGTCAGCATTTTTCTTTGAATCAAGAGGTGATTGCAGCTGTAGAGGAGTACCGGTATCCCTCAATTAAAGCGATTAATTAATCCCTCGATGTTATCGCATATATCAAAATCGTGTTAATCAAATATAATAATCGATGGTAAAAAGTACAATTCATTTATGATCGATTACTGTACTAATAGTTTGTTTTATATGACACTCTTTTAGGAAAGATAAAAAATGAATGCAAAGTAAATGTTTAATAAATACTTGTACCTTCATTAGTAACTGCAATTTTTTTATCAAAAGAAGTTATCAAGAGTCGTTTGAACAGTTTTAGTTTTTTTCTTAACAGCATAAATTCTACGATAACAAGAAAATTGACTATTCAGACCTCGTCAAACAAGCATTCTTCGGTTAACATCTGGATCCATATCCATTACTTGCTGCTTAAGCGATTCTAAACTGCGAAATATCCCATCCAGTTCTTTGATTGTTATCTCCTTTGGAACCTCATCTTCACATTCCATTTGTTCGTTGTCTTCATATGCGCGTTATTGTGAAATTTCAAGAAGATCGTTGTCACTGAAATCTTTTGAATTTGAATCCAATAATTCTTTAACATCTTCTGCATCAATACCATCAAACCAAGGTCTTCACCAATTGCAACGATTGCCTCAATCACGTTGTTCACAGGATTTTGAAAACAACCTAATTGTTTTCAAAATTGCATGTTTAATGTTAATTTTTTTTCCAAAATTCTTGAAGCGTAATCACATTTTCTCCCGTTGTTGTTTCTACTGCCTTTAAGAATGCCTTTTTAAGAAAGTAGGCTTTAAAAGTTGCAATGACGCCCATGTCCATGGGTTGTAGCAGTGATGTCGTATTTGGTGGGAAAAATAAAACTTTCACATTCTCACACAGATCATTAAGAGAATTTGGATGACCAAGTGCGTTCGTTATCTAAAAGCAAAAGAGCTTTGAAAGCTAAGTTATTTCTCTTGCAATAAGCTTCAACTGCCAGGCAAAATTAAGACCAACCAATCTTCGAATAGACTTTGGGTAACCCAATCCTTCTGATTTGACCACCAAATTACAGTTAAAGAGTTCTTGTTACATCCTTTTAAAGCTCTTGGGTTCTGAATTTGATAGACAAGCAGCGGCTTCAATTTAAAATCTCCATTGGCATTCCCTCCAAGCATAACAGTTAAGCGATCTTTTGATACTTTATAGCCAGGCTGCGCTGCTTCTTTTTTTTTTATATAAAAGTTCTAGGTGGCATTTTTTCCCAGTAGAGGCCAGTTTCATCTACATTTGGCGGTAATCATAATAATTTTCTTCGATAATTTTCTTTATCAGCAGTTGCAGCTTCATCTGTTATTTTTACATTCTTTAGTCCTGCCCTAGATTTAAAATTTTCAAGCCAGCCTTTGATAGCTGCGAATATTGAATTGTTTTCTTTATATTAGTCTCTTTAAGTCTTGAAAACAGGCTTAGAGCTTTGGCCTTGATATTATAGGCACTAATTGGAATTCACTTTTGATTGCAGTCTTCCAGCCAAATATATATAGTCCGTATTGTAGACTCGTTAAAACCAAATTCGCTTCCGATCTTACTTTTACTTTCACCACGTTTAAATCTATTAATTATATCAAGTTTTGTATCTAAGGTAATTACTTTCCTCTTCTTTTTTTTATTTAACCACCTGGTTTTGGGATTGCTCTTATTCTTCGACATGATCAACGGGCCGTAAAATTTTCTAAGAACGTAATTTGTAAATATGTACAGCAGAACAACTGGAGCTTGTAATATACGCACTCTTAATGCTGGCAGTAAAGTAACTGGCTGGTACTCAGGGAGCACGGCTGCGTGGGAGGTATGACGTCATCATGCTCACGACACGAGGCTTATGTGTTTTTGATTGGTAAATTTAAAGGTGCGTTAATCAACTTTTGCCGCGTATGTCAAGGGATTGCCACAATTAATTTCGCCATGTTAAGCAAGGGATACCGGTATTTTGCAGATCTTACTGAGAACCGCTACAGGGATGGGATAATGGTGCTGGAATAAATGTCTTAAGGGAGATTATGTTGAAAAATCAAAATAATTTTGAAAATTATAAATTCATTTTTTCATTGTTAAGCAGAAAAATTTTCAGACCATCCTCGTATAATAAATTTAGTTTAATCCTTTATCCAAGTGTGAGCAAACAAAATTTGCACCTGAAAATATCTTCAGGACTAGGGTAATATAGTACAACACTGGGCAGGGCAACTTATAGCAAAGGTGGACCAAGCTAACATCACTCCTATCTCAGTATCTCCCATAATGCAAAACACATCTCCTTGTGGATATGTATAATGTTATGCATTAAGAGAAGGGCCACTACCCAGAATAGGTAGTGGTACAATCTGGGTAGTGACCCTTCTCTTAATGCATAACATTATACATATCCTCAAGGAGATGTGTTTTGCATTATAGGAGATACTGAGATAGGAGTGATGTTAGCTTGGTCCACCTTTGCTACGAGTTGCCTGGTGTTGTACTACCTTACCACAGTCATGAAGATATTTTCAGGCGCAAACTTTGTTTGCTCACACTTGGATAAAGGATTAAACTAAATTTATTATAGTCTAACCAAGTGAAAAATAAACTTTCAACATCTTTCTCTAAATCCAAAGTAATTTAATAAAAAGGTGGCACACCTTTTTGCAACTCCTATAGGTAAAGATGACCTCGCTACTGCTTCTGCCTGGTATCTCCACTTCTGGGCCTGGCTCCCACTGAAGAGACCTCAATACAGGTCGAAACTAGTCTGGGTGTTATCTTGATCCACCTTTGCTACAAGTTGCCCGGTGTTGTACCTTATCCCAGTCCTGAAGATATTTTCAGGCGCAAACTTTGTTTGCTCACACTTGGATAAAGGATTAAACTAAATTTATTACATCCTCGTATAGGTAACACAAAACTAAATGAAACACATGGACAAAAGATTAGAGTCCTAAACAGATAGGGCACCCTATGTGGGTACCTGTTGGCAGCCTAGGATATAAAATGGGATCTTGAAGTATTAGTGTTTACTTTAGTTTGGGAAGTTTTATGCAACCATGTTTATTTAAATTAGGTTGATTTCTGAGAACATCAAATAGTCTTTCTCTTCTCAATTTACTGCGATGTAGCATGGTGGGGCTTGAAAGTCCAATTATAATAATTACAGTTATCCAGCTAAACCCACCGGGAAAGGTACACATATTCGGTAAATACAAAAAAAAATATGCTCTCTCTCTTTTGCTTAACTCAAACTGAACAAGCAGAGCGAGTGCATGGCAGGTGAGTAAAACAAACGCCAGACTGCCAAATGATTCGGCTGGTAGTGTGGTTGCCGCCACGCAGGCTCACCATTAGTTGAGCAACTTTACCGCAAACAAAGAGACTGTGAAATGGCAATGCAAAAGGAGCATGTTTTTCGTCTCTATTAATTAAATTATTTATTCATTAGTCCCAATTAAATGCTATTCATTTGTACTTTAGAGTTTTGCGAAAAAAAGAAAACCCAAAAACAAAACATGTAGGTTTTTGAGTTTTTTTCATGACTCAGTGCCAGGTCATGACCCACCATTCGGGAAACGCTGGTCTAGAGTATATAAAGTGTTGGAAGTTCACCTTTTGGCAATTCGTATAGGTAAATATGACTTCTCCATTACCTCCACCTTAGTATCACCACATCTGGATCTGGCTCCTATTGACAAAACCTCAATAAAGGTCGAACCCGGTCTGGGTAGTGGCCCTTCCCTTAATGCATAGCATTTCCAACATCTTTCTCTAAATCCAGAGTAATTTAATAATAAAGTGAGACACCTTTTGGCAACTCGTATAGGTAAATATGACTTCTCCATTACTTCCACCTTAGTATCACCACCTCTGGGTCTGGCTTCCACTGATGATACCTCAATAAAGGTTGAAACCAGTTTAGCCCTTCCCTTTAATACATAACATTATACAGGGTGTTCGGGATAAATTTGACAGTTTCGTAAGGAAAAAGAAAATCTTCTTTGTATCTATTAAATTTAATGAATTGACAAAAAAACATTACAGGCAGAGTTAATTACAATACTATCAACAAGATTTACTCAAAATAACCACCATTAGCATCAATCACAGCTTCAATTCTGCTTCGGAACCTCGAACAAGCTGATGCTACAGTCTCCCTGGGAAGGGCCGCAAAAACTGTTTTAATTTTATCCATTAACTGGGCTTTTGTATTACTGGAAGTGCGATTGGTGTCTTTTTCAATTGCGCCCCATACAAAATAATCCATGGGGTTAAGGTCTGGGGAGTTTGGAGGCCAAACATTTGGACTGGTGAAGTCGTAGAAATTTTCAGACAACCATTTTTGACTTTTCCCAGAGGTGTGGCAAGGGGCCGAATCCTGCTGCCATACATACGGCCTACCATTGGCTACCCTTGTTATCCAGGGCTTGACTACAGTTAGAAACTCCACGAACAAAGCCCGAATTCCAATGTCAGGGTTCTTCAACACCTGTTCCTGCAGATTTGCGAGGAATTCTGCTGTACGAACGCAATCAGATCGTCTGCTAGGGATCTTTCTTCTTGCTACATCCTCGTAGTCACCATTGCAAGTCTCTAGTTCATGCCTGATTGTTTTTACTGTATTCAGGGAGCATTGGGCAGCAGTCGTAATATCCTTATTTTGATGGCGGGCACGAATCATCATGATACAAGTTATTCTCTTCCATGATTCAGGTGGGTTCCAGCTATCCATCCTTTCTGACATCTTGTATATGAATGAAGAAGGGTCCAAACTTTTAAATGAAGAGAAGTGTGTGTTAATACATGTAACTTACGGAAAAATATAATTAATTATAAATATGTCAAATTTATCCCGAACACCCTGTATATGTCCACAAGGAGATGTGCTTTGCATTATGGGAGATACTAAGACAAGCGACGAGAGCTTAGTCCACCTTTACCACGAGTTGCCTCAGTCCTGATGATACTTCAGGTGCAAACTTTGTTTGCTTAACATTTGGTTAAAGGATTAAACTAAATTTATTATAATTTATAAAGTGCTTTGTTCCTGAAAGTTGATCTACTATGGACAGACAGGAAGATGAGTCAACATCTGCAGTCATTACTATGGTCAATTGGGCATTACGGACAATGTTTTAGATATGGCTCATAAAAAGACCACCATGCTCCATTGTAGTAAATTTAGAAGAGAAAGGCTATTGGAATTTGCAGCTGCACTCAGAAATCAGCCAAATTTAAATAAATATGTTGCATAAAACTTCCTGAAATATTGGAAGCACTACTACTTTGAGATCCCAGTTTTCATTCTAGGCCATGAACAGGTGCCACACAGAGGATGCCCCACCTAGTTAGGACTCAAGTCTTTCATCCATGTGTTTCAATGAAGTTTTGTGTTACCTTTGTGTGTATGTTACAAGTCTCATGTTGTACTTTCTGACGGTGTCTCAGTGATTGACATGAAATACTGGAAGCTTCGAACATGAATTTCAGAGTTCAATATGATAGAAATGTTTCTTCTTCTGGTTGAGTGGACCTCCTCACTAATGAGTCTACTGACTCATGGAGGTTATTTGTAATGTGTGAGAAAAAATCAGTAACATAGTGAATTTGCTCCTGGGGGGGGGGGGGGGGGGGGCATTGCTAACATTCTATCAAAAGAGCATAAAACTGATCTGTTTTTAACACTGGTTATAAACCCGATACATAAATTAACTTTTTTTTTTTTAATAAAGGTCCTTTCCATACCTTTGAAATTAAAGGGCTGGAATATGTGGATGTGTCGAGTACACAGAAGAGAGCTGTATGCAAGAGATGGCTTACATCTGAATACAGGCATTTGGAGAGACTGTTTTCTGGGCATGTAGTAAAAGCATTAGGAATAAAGGAAATGAGTTCATGGCATTGAATGACTCAGTCTCTCCAGAGATTGTTGGCATAAGTCAAACATGGTTAATATTTTTTCATCAGGATAGGGAAGCTAAATGGTGGTGGTGGTGGAGTGGTTCTCATGATAGACGAACTGTGCCCCTCTCAGGGTGAAGAATCTGAGTGAAAATGACACTAATAGCTTTGAGAGTATATTGCATTCAAGATAGAAGTTATAAGACAGAGATATTTAGTGAGTTGTGACCAAGAAATATAGATGATGAGCAGGAAGTATTTAGGCAAAGCTTGGCAAATGCAAAGTGAAAGAATGCTAAATTAAATTAATTTTTGGACTTCTTGAGAGATAACTGCCTTAAGTAGCATGTGGCAGAGGATACAGGAGGGAATCAAGTTTCAGATTTGGTCACAGTATCAAAGGAACTGACTTTGACTGAGATGTCATACTTGCCACCAATTAGTGAGAGTAACCATGTAGCCTTGACTTGTAGGATGAATAGGCATAAAGAAGTATCAAGGTGAAAGGAATTTATATGAAATTATAAAGCAGGCAAATATCACTGACTTAGAAACTAGCTTGCACACAGATGGAAGAATGTGAAAGATTTTTTTCCTCCCACATTTGTGTAATTTTTTTGAAGCCTACGTATCAATGTTTATATGTACTTAGGTAGTTTGCTAAATCAAAAATAAGTAGATGTGTAATAAAAATCATCATCATTAAATTCCTTACATGTACCCTCAAGGGGTGCACAGGATATGATAGTACCTACGTGAAAAACTTACATCACCATCAACTTCCTAGCTACGATTTTCCTCCAAATCAATCTGTTACCTGTCAAGACTGCAACATTATCAGATCTTATACTTCTGTATATATATATGAGGCTAATATTCTTGAATGGCAGGCAGTCTCAAGTAGAGTGATGTGGGCAAATATCAGAATGAGGAACTGGATAATGAGACTTATTTGTGCCTGTGGTTCCATAGAAAGTTCTACTAAGATAGAAGTGAGGAATTTTTTTGAGGCTTGAAAAAGCCTCAAAAAAATTTCTTTCTCTGCTACTCAAAATTATTTCTTACTCTGCTACTCAGGGATCTAAGTAGCAGAGTAAGAAATAATTGTCAGACATACAGAAACATTTGGGGAAAATTTGGAGAAAAGAGTAAAGCTAATAATAATGGCAAATACCTGTTGGATTTCTGCTCAGGATATGGACTGGTTATTACTAACACAATGTTTCAACATAAAAATGTGCACAAATTCTAAAGAATGTTCTAAAGTGAATAAAAGTTAACAGCTCTCAGATGTGAACTGTAGACTAAAATACACAAACACTATTCAAGAAAAAATGAAAGAGTTCGAGAATAGGAACCAAACCTTGGAGATTCAGTGGCAAGTCCCGAAGAAAACGCTAACTGATTCAGCCAGAGAAGCATGTGGTTAGGGTGTCTGCAAGGATAGAAAAATCACAACTCCATGGTGGACACAGGAAGTTAAAGAGGCAGTGAAGGAAAAGAAGACAGCATATCAAAAGTACCTGGCAAATAAGTCAGCTTGTGCTCTTACAGAGACAAATGTAAGAAAGCTAAACACTGTGTAAAACTAGCTAAACAAAAGTCATGGGAGGACGTTAGCAAGAACATAGAAAATAAATATCAAGAAGGTGGCAAAATATTCTAGAGGCTGTTGAAGAAGTCCAACAGAAAGAATGCTGTATAAGGAATTAGAGATGATAAAGGTAAATGAAAACTGGAAAAAAAAATATCCTTGATATATCGAGTAATTACTTCATAAAATTGCTAAAGGAAACAACCAGTAACAGCACAGTGGTAAAAAAAAAACTGACCAGGCATTCAATCAGGAATACATACCAATACTTCAAGTAGAAAAAAGCCATCAAAAGGCTGAAATGTGGAACAACAGCTGGAGTAGATGATATTCGACCAGAAATGCTCGCGCACGGAGGTATAAAAGTCTTACAGTGGCTGCACTGCATAGTTCAGAAGACCTGGACAGAGGGACGAATTCCAGATGATTGGAGTAGAGCTCTCACAGTACCGATATATAAAAAGGGAATTAAAATTGTATGTGAGAATTACAAAGGTATTTCTCTACTGGGTGTTCCTAGTAAGATTTATGCAAGTATACTTTGGTTGAGAAGGATTGTGGAAAAAAAGCTTGGTAACGAGCAAGCTGGATTCAGTCCAAATAGAGGCTGTCAGGGTCAGATCCCCACTTTATGACAAATAGTTGAGAAATCATGGGAATATAACAGAGATCTTTATTTAAGTTTTGTAGATCTGGAAAAGCATATAAGAAGGTGCCAAGAGAGAAGCTATTCAAAATGCTACATTTATACAGTGTCAATAGGGCATTATATCAAACAATACTTATTTCTTTATTTGAGTTGTAAGTCAGCAGTTAGAACTGAAGGAAGTACAGGCAGATGGTTTATAATGTTAAATCTGGTATCAGACAAGGATGTACATTATCCCCTCTGTTATTCATTATCTATGTGGATAACATTATGAAGGAAAGTGGTGTTAAACCTGATATCAAAATTGGAGATGTTAATGTCAGCTCTTTGCTTTATGCAGACGATGTTATACTTCTAAATAAATCCTCTACAAGTCTGCAAGATTCCTTGACTAAATTGAATAACTGTTGTAAAAGATACGGTATAAAGGTCAGCAATAACAAGACAAAGACAATGAAAATAGGCAGAATCATTGAAAATATCAACTGCATTGTGAAGAGAACCCATAGAACAAGTGAAACATTTCAGCTACTTGGGCCCAATTTTTAGTGAAGATAGTAAATTAAATATGGAAATAGATAACAGAATCAACAAAGCTGGTATGGTAGGAAGTCAAATGAATAAATTTATATGGAATAAGAGAGAAATTAGTCAAAACACTAAATTAGCTGTATACAAGACAGTGTTCAAACCAATTTTAACTTATGGATCTGAGAGTGGGTCAGTAAAACACTTGACCAAAGACAGTACATATGAGAGTCCTGTGAAAGATTAGGGGCATGAACAGATGGCATAAATGATAATATCATATTAAAAAACGAGGATATTAGGAAAGAACTTGACATTGTCAGCATCCAGGAATGCGTTAACAGAGCCAATCTCAGGTGGCATGGTCACTTAAACAGAATGGGCAAGGAAAGATTAGCAAAACAAGTGTTCTCTGCTAGGTTGGCAGGAAAAAGACTCAGAGGAAGACCAAGATATAGGTGGATTGATATGGTAAAAAGTAGAAATATAAGGTCTGATAAAGTTGGAGTCTTGACAAGTAACAGACCGATTTGAAGGAAAATTGTAGATAAGAAATAGCTGAAATGTTTTTCTTTTCCTATAGGTTTTTCCATTCACAATGCAGTTGATATTTTCAGTGCTTCTGCCTCTTTTTATTGTCTTTGTCTTGTTATTACTGACTTTGATACCATATCTATTACAACGGTTCAAGGACAATTGATCATGGGAAAATTTGCTGAAAACATTATTTGCTAGAAAATTGAAAAGATAGTGTATATTGATACTAAATATATGAAAAGTAAATGCAGTGGAAGGTAAATTTCACAAAATACAGTTTTTTTAATGTATTTATAAATTTCACAAAATACAGTTTTTTAATGTATTTATGTATTACTTGTTTAGATTTAATTAGATTTCCATAATATTCTTATACAATGAAAGTAATATATTTATTGTGACTGAGCTTCTTAATTTCTGTTTTTTTAATTTTTATTCATTTTAACCTGGTTCAAAAATACTGCTCAAATTCCATGACCAAACATGGAAACCACTCGAGCCACTTCAGCCCTCCAATAAGCAGTGATGTGGTCTTGTAAAAACTCAATGTAGTGTAAAAATACCAAAGCGCTTTACATCGATTTTTTACAGGAGTCAAGTCCCATGAGAATGTAAAAATAACAGTGTTTGTCTCTGTATATTTTGTGCTAGATATTATTGTAAATAACCCTTTGGAAATTAACTGTATATACTACTTTAACAAGAATATTTAAGAGTGTTAAAAACAAAGGCAATGTTTTGCTGCAGGAACGTTGTGTAATAGCTCTCTATGAGGGCATAAGAAAGGTTGTTTACGACTTTTGTGTATCAGAAAGTGCTTACAAGCTCACATAAACATCTCCAAAGTCAGTCTAAAAGGTTCAAACAACTTTCTGCTGGCCGGCAACTTACGATCAAAAGGATACACAGAAGAGAACAAAGGGCGGGTTGAACTTAAAAGAAATTGAAAGAGTCATGCCGAATTCTTAGGGAGTTACAACCTTCGTGCAAGGTCTCAGAGAAGGCTTCTAGTCATTAGCAGAGTCATCAGAAGTCGGAAAAAGAGTGGAGGCGAACTGCAGCCCATAAGTGGAGTCCGAACCAGAGCAGTGGGGTCAGAGAAAAGATGTGAGGCAAGACCCCTAGCTACTAAAGAGGAGAGCCGAGATCCAGGTGCCGAGAGAGCAAAAGGCGAAGCACTGTTACCAAAGAGAGCCAGTTCAGTCATTGGCGAGTGGCAGTTACAGTCATCAGCGATTAGTAGCAGAAGTGGCGGCAATTAGAAGCAGAAGTGCTCGTATGCTGAAACCTCTTGTATATGTGCTATTCAAGAACCGCAGATTGCAGTCAAAAAGCTCGCTAATATCCCGAAGTGATACTGCTGTAACAAGATACTCCTGAAGGAAGCCTAAAACTCGAGATGAAGCCATAAAGACTTTAGTAAAAGACTCTTGACTGAATGTGCGATACAGTCTCTAAGTTACTTCCCTTTGTATATTTTCTCTTATAATCTAGGAGATATGTTGTATATGGACTGTTAAGAATTAGTTTAATAGTAATAAGAAGTGTCCATACGAGAGTCAATTGGCATGTTAGAAGTTGATATTTAAATTGTAAAATAATCTCTTTGCGAGTAAACTAGAAGTTTAATAAGTTGAATTTGTAAGCAGAGAGTAAATAAGTTTAAGAGTTAAAGAGATTATTTAGCGTTGAAGTGAAAGGGTTCTAATTTTACGATAAAGATTATTTAGATGGGTAGAGAAAGCAATCTCCCTGTCGTTTGATTCATGTATATTTCATATTAATGTAAATAAATGTAGTTTAATTATTTGTTAAAAGAGTGCTGCCTGATCCTTTATTTTACAACCACACTGCTCCTAAATAAATCGGACTTGTGAGCGGGAAACAACTAAGGCATTAAAAGCAGAGTTTTATTACTTAAGAACCACGACTGTTTATGTAAACTTCGTTGAAGGAAGTTACACTAGTGAGAGAGAGATCTACCAGAAGTTTTATTGAGTCTTATGCCGAATATTTGATATACGGATGGCGCGCAGTCTGTCAAATACATTTTTCAGTGTTCACAGCCATATGACTAATAAATACGGAAGGTGAATAAACATAGTATGCAGTAGAATAAGTGAGAAAGGTTACAAGAGAGAAAGCATGCACAGCTAATTAGTAAAATAAGAATAAAAGAAGTTCTTACAAAATAACAACAGCATATAGTTATAGCATCATATCAGACAATGAAATTAATCTCTTACCTAAAAACAATTACAAACATCTATACCCACTGCGAGTTTTGAATCCACAGATTACTGGTAGGAGAGGATATGCTATCTAGTCGATTATTAACGACATGATATTTCTGGTTACAGTTTATTTTTGAACGTTTCACAAGAGAATTAATTGCTTATTTCACTTTGGGAGCATGCATCTATATCTATATAGATATAGATGCATGCTCCTAAAGTGAAATAATTAATTAAAAATAAAAAAAAACATATATACACACACACATATTCTCCATTTACTCTGTAGACTGGGGTGCTTAAGGGTCAAAGTGCTTTTGGGGTGCTTAAGGGTCAAAGCTGTATAACTGAGAGGAGACCTCCACATAGCCTTTAAAGGAATGCGGAGAACCGACCAGGGCTTCTGACCTAATGTCCAATCCTCACCTTCTCGTGGTGCACCCTGTTGGGTATCTACTTTGATACTGAACGAACGAGGATGGGCTGGCAATTTGGGATTTAGCCGACCAAATTGTATTCTTATTGGTTAAACCAAAATAAAAAATGATGGTACAACATGACAAAATTTCATGCCGGCTGGGGCGTCGCCCGGTTAAACAAGGCCCCCGTTGTTTTCGCCAGGGAACCAGGGCGAACAGCGAAAAGTCAGCTACTGGAACAAATCTGAAAACAAACCCCAACTCAACATCACCAGAGTTAAAGATCGGTACTATCAACGTAAGAAGCCTGAATGGCAAAGAAATGGAGCTAGCTGAGGAATTAGATAAGTACCAGATCGACATAATAGGGGTGACTGAAACAAAAAAGACCAAAACTGGTGAGATCTTTCTGAGCAATAAATACAAAATGTTATATTCAGGCAATGACAATCAAGGAAAAGGAGGAGTAGCCATAGTATTCAACACAAAATACGAGGCTAATCTTCTTGAATGGCAGTCAGTCTCAAGTAGAGTAATGTGGGCAAATATGAGAATGGGGAACTGGACAATGAGACTTATTTGTGCCTATGGTCCCACAGAAGGTTCTACTAAGGTAGAAGTGGAGGAATTTTTTGAGGCTTTAGGAAAAGCAACTGACACAATGAAAAAGGAAAAGTTGGTCCTTGTTGGGGATCTAAATAGTAGAGTAGGAAATGATTGTGAGACATACAAAAATATTTTGGGAAAATTTGGAGAAAAGAGCAAAGCTAATAATAATGGCAAATATCTGTTGGATTTCTGCTCAGGACATGGACTGGTTATTACTAACACCATGTTCCAACATAAAAATGTGCACAAATTCACATGGAGAGAAGAGGCTAGGAATAAGAAAAGTCTCATTGACTATGTTATTGTTGATAGTGATGTTTTCTCCCTGGTGCAGGACACCAGAGTGTACAGAGGATTTGAAATTGGAAGTGATCACTATTTAGTCTTGAGCAGGATAAAATTGAATTTCATATTGAAAAGAATAACATGTAAGAAAGTTTTAAAGCGAATAAAAGTTGAGCAGCTCTCAGATGTAAACTGTAGACTAAAATACAGAAATATTATTGAAAAGAAAATGAAAGAGTTTGAGAACAGGAATCAAACCTTGGAGATTCAGTGGCAAACTCTGAAGGAAACATTGATTGATTCTGCCAGAGAGGCATGTGGTGAGGTTGTGTGCAAAGATAAAAAAATCAGAACTCCCTGGTGGACACAGGAAGTTAAAGAGGCAGTGAAGGAAAAGAAGAAAGCATATCAAAAGTTCCTGGCAAATAAGTCAGCTTTTACTCTTACAGAATACAGAGACAAATGTAAGAAAGCTAAACAGTGTGTAAAACTAGCTAAACAAAAGTCATGGGAGGACTTTGGCAAGAATATAGAAAATAAATATCAAGAAGGTGGCAAAATATTCTGGAGGTTGTTGAAGAAGCTTAGGAATGGAGGAAAGAGTGCTGTAAAAGGAATTAGAGATGATAAAGGTGAAATTAAAACAGGAGAAAAAGATATCCTTGAAGTATGGAGTAATTACTTTGAAAAACTGCTAAATGAAACAAGCAGTGATGACAGCACAGTGATAAAAAACACTGACCAGCCATGCAGTCAGGAATACATATCTATACTTGAAGTAGAAAAAGCCATCAAAGGCTTGAAATGTGGAAAGGCAGCAGGAGTAGATGATATTCGACCAGAAATGCTGAAGTATGGTGGTATAAGAGTCTTAGTGGTTGCACTGCATAGTTCAGAAAGCCTGGACAGAGGGACGAATTCCCGATGATTGGAGTAGAGCTCTCATAGTACCCATATATAAAAAGGGAAATAAAACTGAATGTGAGAATTACAGAGGTATTTCCCTACTGAGTGTTCCTGGCAAGATCTATGCAAGTATACTTGAGAAACAGTTGAGAAGAATTGTGGAAGAAAAGCTTGGTGAAGAACAAGCTGGATTCAGGCCAAATAGAGGCTGTCAGGATCAGATCTTCACTTTACGACAAATAGTCGAGAAAGCATGGGAATATAACAAAGATCTGTATTTAAGTTTTGTCGATTTGGAAAAGGCATATGACAAGGTGCCAAGAGAGAATCTATTCAATACGCTGCAGTTATATGGTGTCAATGGGGCATTATATCAAGCAATACTTAGTCTTTATTTGAGTTGTGAGTCAGCAGTTAGAATTGAAGGAAGTACAGGAAGATGGTTTAATGTTAAATCTGGTGTGAGACAAGGATGTACATTATCCCCTCTGTTATTCATTATCTATATGGATCACATTATGAAGGAATGTGGTATTAAACCTGATATCAAAATTGGAGATGTTAATGTCAGCTCTTTGCTTTATGCGGATGATGTTATACTTCTAAATAAATCCGCTACAAGTCTACAAGATTCTCTGACTAAATTGAATAGCTGTTGTAATAGATATGGTATGAAGGTCAGCAATAAAAAGACAAAGACAATGAAAATAGGCAGAATCATTGAAAATGTCAACTGTGTTGTGAATAGAGAACCTGTGGAACAATTAAAACATTTCAGCTACTTAGGCACAATTTTTACTGAAGATGGTAAACTAAATATAGAAATAGACAACAGAATCAGCAAAGCTGGTATCGTGGGAAGTCAATTGAATAAATTCATATGGAATAAGAAAGAAATTAGTCGGAACACTAAATTAGCTGTATACAAGACTGTGTTCAAACCAATTTTAACTTATGGATCTGAGTGCTGGGTCAGAAGTAAAACACTTGACCAAAGACTAGAGACCGCAGATATGAGAGTCCTGAGAAAGATTAGAGGCGTGAACAGATGGCATCAATGGCAATATCATATTAAAAATGAGGATATTAGGAAAGAACTTGACATTGTCAGCATCCAGGAATGCGTTAGCAGAGCTAATCTCAGATGGTATGGTCACTTAAATAGAATGGGAGAGGAAAGATTAGCAAAAGAAGTGTTCTCTGCCAGGTTGGCAGGAAAACGACCCAGAGGAAGACCAAGATATAGGTGGATTGATACGGTACAAAGTGCCTTAGACGATAGAAGTATAAGATCTGATAATGTTGGAGTCTTGACAAGTAACAGACTGATTTGGAGGAAAATTGTAGATAGGAAGTTAGTAATGATGTAAATTTTTCATATAGTACTATCATATCCTGTACACCCCTTGAGGGTACATGGCAGGAATTTGATGATGATGATGATGATGATGATGACTGGTTCGAGAAAAAATCATGTAAAAAGAAAATACAGTGCATATGAAAAATAAAAGAATGGTTTCAGATGTGAAACTCAATAAGAACAATAAATTATTTTCAAACAAAATAGATGAAAATCATTGAAAAAAACTCTATTTAATTTTAATAGAATATTTTGTTTTATTTTAAATATCAATACTTATTTAAAGTATATACAAAGGTATCTTTCTTAAAGAAAATAGTGTGTCACTAATAAAACAAAAATTCAAAAAGGCCCATATACACCGTGCATATGGTTATTAATTAAATTTTATTCGCCATCACTTTCTGACAGCAGCTGCATTCTTTTCTGTGAGGCTGCAATTAAATCACTTCCATCACTTAAAACACTGACTGTCCTGTTCATATTAATGGCGAATGTTTTCTTCAGTAAAAGGAACTAAATTAGCACTAATTTGCAATAATTCTGAAGGTTGATTTTTTTTATCACGAACTCTGTAATTAATAATTGAGATCCTGTTTTGAGTAGATTTTTGTATAAATTCTTCATATCGCACCATACATGACTTCAGTTCACGTTTAAACTGTTCAGCTCATTCAGTATTTGGATCACGTGTAAGAAAATGACTTTGCAATTTACTAACCATTTGAAGCCCTTCTTTTAATTAATCCTGCAGTGAGTAGATCTCTTCATCATCATTTTTTTCTTTTTCATCGAGATTCTCAAGGACAGCTTCTATTATTTCATCATCACAAACAGTTTTGTCAACCATCAGTTCTTCAATATCTGCAGAGACAAAAAAATTGTCAAATTCTTTTCCACTAACTGCATGTGCTAATCTGATGATATTGGGAATTCAGCTGTATGCAAAGGTAGAGAGTTTTTCTTTTTCATACATTATGGCCAAGTAGCTTTCCAACATTTAAAGTTGATGGTTTCAATTCTGATAACGTCAACTTAGCAAGTTTGATGCAAACCAAAATAGAAAATTTCGTCCACACATCAATAACTGTCAGTAAATTATCCTTATATAGTTTATTCAAAATGTATTGGAATGTTCTTCTTATGTAGTAAGTTTTGAAGGTAGCGATCACACCCTGATCTAGTGGTTGTATTAGATGGCAGAAAACAAAATTCCACATTCAGATGTTCTAAAACAGGACGGCCAGGTGCATTGTCTACGTATAATCAATAAAACCTTAAAAGCCCAGATTTTTTTCCATCAAATAGCGTTTAACTTCTGTAACAAAACATTGATGGAACCATTCATTAAAACTTTCTTTTGTAACCCAATCTTTTTTGTTTGCCTTCCAGTGCACTGGTAACATGTTAAAATTCATACCTTTCATTGTCCGCAGTCTTAGGGATCGATTAATGAGTAATGGTTTTCAATCATCAGAGCACTCTTCTGCTTCCAGGAACCAACGGCAAGTGAATATAATGGATCATCTGTCGGCTTAACTTCAGGGAATCGTAATTACAAAAATTGATTTTTTTGTTGTCGCCACAATTGTCTACATTCTGTAGTGTAGAGTAATTCCTGATATTTAAAACATCGAGGGGATTCCAAAAAATTCAAATTAAAGTACATATCTACCATTCTAGGATATGATAATTATAATGGAAATACCCTTTTTAACAGAACTGAATTAAAACAGAAATTTTAAAATAAGCGACATTTGAACCGTGTAAAATCAAAACATACTGTGTAATAATAGAATTGCTTCTGTTTTCTAAACCATGTTATTTCGAAACTGTGTAAAAATATGGCCATGTAAAAAGAGAATTAGCTTTGTATGCAGGAAAAGGAGAAAAGGAAACACATGACCTTCTGAATTCATTTGGAGAAAAAAATATATCACACCTGGATGGGTAGCTAAATGCACAGAACAGAAAAATAGTGAATAGATAAAATTCTTAAATATTTTATTCTCCCTTAATAACTATTCTAACTATTAATAGTTAGAATAGTTAATATGAATAACAGGAATATGTAAATAGTCAACTATAAATATTAGTTGGATATAACTATTATCCCTAAATATTCTTAAATATGGTTTTCTCTCCCTAACCATCCTATCCCAGTTTTGTAACAATTAACATTCCATCTACAGAACCTGTAGTAAGAAAGCATATTAATAACTTTAATAATAACTAATATTAATAACAGAATAAAATATTTCAGAAATCAAAATATAATCGAAATATTAAATAATATATAAAATATTTTAAAAAATGAGAAATATATTTTTAAAAAAATATTTCTTATATGGGAAATATTTATTTCTTTATATTTTTTTTTTCATATATATCTGCAATGACTTTTCGTGGGATTAATTTTCCCTGCGATGAATTGTCCAGAAACGTATCACAAGTTATTCAATTTAATCAGGGAATCTTACAGATTTGTACTAGATTTATTTAGAAGTATAACATCATCTGCATGAAGTAAAGAGCTGACATTAACATCTCCAATTTTGATAGCAGGTTTAATACCACTTTCCTTCATAATGTGATCCATATAGATAATGAATAACAGAGGGGATAATGTACATCCTTGTCTGACATCAAATTTAACATTAAACCATCTTCCTGTACTTCCTTCAATTCTAACTGCTGACTTACAACTCAAATAAAGATTATTACAACTCAAATTATATCAAGTATTGCTTGATATAATGCCCCAATGACACAATACAACTGTAGTGTTTTGAATAGCTTTTCTCTTGGCACCCTGTCATATGCCTTTTCCAGATCTACAAAACTTAAATACAGATCTTTGTTATATTCCCATGATTTCTCAACTATTTGTCATCATCATCATCATCAAATTCCTGATATATATCCTCAAGGGGGTGTACAGGATATGATAGTACTACATGAAAAATTTACATCATTACTAACTTCCTATCTACAATTTTCCTACAAATCAATCTGTTAAATGTCAAGACTCCAATATTATCAGGTTTTATATTTCTGTCTTCTAAGGCGCTTTTTACTGTATCAATCCACCTATATCTTGGTCTTCCTCTAGGTCGTTTTCCTGCCAACCTGGCAGAGAACACTTTTTGCTAATCTTTCCTCTCCCATTCTGTAAGTGACCATACCACCTGACTATTTGTCGTAAAGAGAAAATCTGATCCTGACACCCTCTATTTGGCCTGAATTCAGAGCACAAGCTGACTTATTTGCCAGGAACTTTTCCTTCACTGCCTCTTTAACTTCCTGTGTTCACCATGGAGTTCTGATTTTTCTATCCTTGCAGACAACCTCACCACATGTTTCTCTGGCTGAATCAATCAATGTTTTCTTCAGGCTTTGCCAATGAATCTCCAGGGTTTGGTTCCTGTTGTCAAACTCTTTCATTTTTTCTTGAATAATGTCTCTGTATTTTAGTCTACAGTTCACAGTGTAATAAAAATATTCACTACTTTTACTGGCATCTAATATTTGTTAGGGGAGAGATACTAGAATAAACAATAATGACACATTTCTGTCTTTTGATTTTATTATTTATTTATTTTTTAGCACTTATGGCTTATATTTTTCTATCAACAACCAATGTACTATATTTGAATTTTTTATATTTTCTGAGGACCAGTATCAAGAACCAGAACATATGATTTTACATTAAATCAAGAATCTTCTATAAATCCTTTGATTCTAAGTTGATTCATAATTTTAATATAGAGCATGTGTACTACTCAGCATAACATCCTGTTTATTTATAATATTATTAGCAATTTTATATTTTTCTTTGCAGCCTGTCATATACCTTTTCCAGTTCTACAATGCTAAGTACAGATATTCCTTTGTTATATTCCTATAATTTTTCATTTATTTGTCTTAAACTGATAATCTCATCTTTACAACCCCTATTTGGCCTGAACTCTGCTTGTTCTCTGCAAAGTTTTTCTTCCAGAATTTTTCATATCCTCTTCTCAAGTGTGTATGCATAAATTTTACGTAGAATACTCAGAAGGAATATTCCTCTGAGTATTACTTCAGAACGATGAATGATGTAGTGTAGCCACTACCTATCAATAAAAAACCAGTATGAGAATCACAGGGGAATTTACCTACTAACCGGGTAACATTTATATAAGCATACTTGATAAGTAACGAAAAACTGTAGAAGGTGAACTTGGAAATAATAATTGGATTCAAAGCAAGGATTGATTTTTACTTTAAGACAAATATAAAGAAATTATATGTAATGAAATTTTGTATATCAGGAAAATGCATTTGATAAGGTGTGCCAAGTGAAAAGTTTTTCAACAGATTGCAATTGCTCTATATGGTGTAAATGGGACATTACACAGATTAATATTATATAGCGCATATTTAAGTTATGAAAAGAAATTAGAAATGAAAAAGATAGTCAAGGATGTAAAATCAGATTTAAGACAAAGGTGTACATTATCTACACTCTTCACTAAACTAGTAGCATAACATGTTGAAGCACATTTTAGCTAATGGATCTGAATTCGGTTAAAAAGAAAACATTTCATCAAAGACAAGAGACAACAGACAGAGATATCTCAGAGTTTTGAGAAAAATTGGGAGGAACAGATACCATCAGTGGTAGAATCATATTAAAAATGAAGATAATAATTAGAAAAGAACTTAACACTGTTGCCATTCAAAAATATGTGAGTGGAGCTGATCTAAGGTGGTGTGGTTACTAACACAGAATGAAAAAAGTTAAGAAAACTGATGTCTGATGCCAGGAAAATGACTCAGAAGTTAACCAAGAAGTAAGTGAAGATGAATGGATGTTGTTAGTGATGCCTTAGAAGACTAAAATATTACATTTGACAAGTGAAGTATCCTTACATATAACAGGTTCATTTGGATGAAATTTCTGAAAAGGATGCCAGGTCTTGTGTGTAAATAATATCAGGAATATGATGATGCTGACAAGTATCTCTAAAAGCTGCTCAACTTAATCAGCTCTAAGCCAAAGAATGCACATTATATCCACTATTATTCATAGTCTATGTCAGTGTTTCTCAACATGGGGCGTACGCCCCACAGGGGGGGGGGGGGGGAATTTGAATATTTTGGAGGGCAATTAGAAAATGTACATGTACATATTTATATTATACTTTTTCAGAACTTGGCTATTATGCTAGGGGAGGCGGATATCAAAATCTCTGAGACGTTGAGGTGGGGCATGATCCAAAAAAGATTGAGAAACACTGGTCTATGTGGATCGCATTATGGCAAAGTGGCATTAAATGTTATATCAGAATTGGCAATGTTAATCTCAGCTCTTTATGCAGATGATGTTATACTCCTAAATAATCCAGTACAAGTCTTCAGAATTCACTAACTAAATTGAATAACTGTTGTAATAAATTTGGTATAAAAATCAGAAATTAAAAAAAAAAAAGACAAAGACTATGAAAATAAGCAGAAATACTGAAAACATTAATCGCATCCTGAATGGAGAATTTATAGAACAAGTAAAACATTTCAGCAATTTAGGCACAAATTAGTGCCTAAATAGTGTGAAGATGGCAAATTAAATATGGAAATAGACAACAGAATAAGCAAAGCTGGTATGGTATGATAGGAAGTCGACTGAATAAATTTATATGTAATAAGAAAGAAATTAGTCAAAACATTAAAATAGGTATACAAGACAGTGTTCAAACCAATTTTAACTCATAGATGTGAGAGCTGAGTTATTAATAAAACACTTGATCAAAGACTGAAGACTACAGATTTGAGAGTTCTGAGAAAGATTGAGAAAATAACTTAAATAAAATGGGAGAGGAAAGGTTAGCAAAACAAGTTTTTTTTTTTTTGCCAGGATGGCAGCAAAAAAAGACCCACAGGGAGAACAAGATCTAGGGTGAGTGATGCAGTAAGAAGTAAAGTGTCTTATAAGCCTGAAATCTAAGACCTCTTCATATATGAGGCCTGACAGATTCATTTGGAGGAAAAACTATAAATAGGAAGTTAGCAAAAAAGTACTATCATAATATTGTGTGCCCCCTCCCCTTTAAGGTAAAGCAAAATTTGTTCAGTGTTATTTGTTATCACATATAATAAAAACTGAAAATCCAGTAGTATGAAGACAAATGCTGAAAACTTTTATGTCATACTTATAGTAATGAAATTTAAATAATGTTGGACTTTTTTAATACTGTAATAGCCCTTGATAAGTATACGATAGGAATTCATGATTAAAAATTGATTTTCTAGAGTTCTGTGTTTATTTTTAAAAATGACAGGTAGGAAGGAAATCATATTCCCATATTGCTTGAAAGGTATTATTTTAATATTGCTTCATGAATCCTAAAAAAAAAGCAAACACATTTTAAGCACACCCCATTACTATTACTACTACAGACACATTGCATACATGTACCCCACAAATCTTAAAAGAAAGAAATATGCATCCATTAAATTCTCAATGATACACTAAATAATTTAAAAAAAAAATTTTTTTTTTTTTGGCAATATTTATCCTCATATTAAACGATATTTTTTCTTGACCACAGAAGCTATGCAAATTGACTATTTGGGAAATGTTGATCAAGTATCTGAGAAAAAAACTATTTTAATACCAACTAGTTTCACCAACTTGAGCTGTTGGCATCTTCCGGGTACAGGACTGATGATGGGAATTAAAGCTAACAAAATATGTCAAAAACTAGGTATTAACAGAATTCTAATTATAATTACAAAACAACACTGAACGTGTACAATACACATGTGGCGTGTACATGATTTCACTTGTTATTTAGGAACGTTTTATAGTTGGTAATAAAGTTCACTTCTTGTGCGTTTAGAGATCTAATTAGGGTCTTCCAGATCTCAGATAAGATTAAACCTTGGTTCCTATTAAGGTTTTCTACAAAACGAGCGACTGTTGTGGCTTCTTTAAAAATATGAGAGCGGTAATCCTCTTCTATGTAAGGAATACAACTTTTATCCCACTAAATGACATGGTTGATTAGAAAAATGGGAAGATAAGCCAGATATATCTTGTCTGTTGTTTTTGACATATCCAATGTGTTCTCTCTGTCTAATCTCAAGGATTCTTGAAGTTTGGCCGATGTAACTTAAACCGCACGAGCATGGGATATTGTAAACTCCAGCATATATAAAGAAAGGATGGGAGTCTTTTGGAGATCTTAAGAGTTGTCAAATTGTATCTTTAGGTTTAAAGGTCACTCTTATTCTATGTGGTTTGAGGAGTTTAGCAACCTTGTTAGAGGCTGTCCCCATGTATGGGATGACGATTATGATAATAAACTGAGTGTCTTCTTGTTGTCTATGTGGTGGATCAGAGAACAGAATCTTGTTAACAAGTCTCCAGGGGTAGCCATTCAAGATGAGGTTATTGGAAATCAGTGTCAATTCGTCTTGGAGATCTTTTTGGTCTGTTATAATCCGGACAGCTCTCTTCTTTAGCATATGTACAATGATGAGATTTTGAGAAATGTGGTTGAGTGGGATAAAAGTTGTATTCCTTACACAGAAGAGGATTACCACTCTCGTATTTTTAAAGAAGCCACAACAGTCACTCGTTCTGTAGAAAATCTTAATAGGAACCAAGGTTTAATCTTATCCGAGATCTGGAAGACCCTAATTAGATCTCTAAACACACAAGAAATGAACTTTAGTACCAACTATAAAACGTTCCTAAACAACAAGTGAAATCATGTACGTGCCACACGTGTATTGTACACATTCAGTGTTGTTTTGTAATTTATAATTAGAATTCTGTTAATGCCTAGTCTGTAACATGTTTTGTTAGCTTTAATTCCCATCATCAGTCCTGTACCCCGAAGATGCCAACATCTCAAGTTGGTGAAACTAGTTGGTATTAAAATAGTTTTTTCTCAGATACTTCATCAACATTTTCCAAATAGTCAAATTACATAATAGTTATCCTCCTTGTTTCATTATATTTTACCTCTCAACAACTAACATAATTTAAAGGATTAAAGTCCTTTATAATGACATACTCAAAAACTATAAATTGCCTATCTTACCAAAAACACTTACTCCTGACTTTCTGTGCCATTATTACTGCTTTCTTGTGCCTGTTCTGATGAGGTAGATGAAGTTCTCGGATTACTGGAGTTTGGTGCAGAAGGAGGGCTACCAAACAGAAAGTTGACCATAAAATTCCATACAAATAGAAAAGGTGAAAATATAGACCATATAATTCTTGTCATACCACTTTCTTCTGCTGGGGCTGAAGAAACAGTATGTGCCTATAAAGAAATTAATATTTTCCAAATTTTATGTTTCTTTATATAAAACCATTTTGATCAAAATCTAATGTTTAAAGGTGAATAGTAAGTTAAGCTATTATAATAAAAAAGCGATTGCAATTGAACTTCTCTGACCTGAAGATATCAGAACTAGATGGTATATTATTTTTTCCCTTTAAATGGAATGTTTATTTGTAACAAGAGACTATAAAACGTTTTGCATAATAGTTTGTATTAGTATATTCACAACACTTGCAAGAGGTCAAAAATACATATACCCTTGCAGTACCATAAGACAATCAATCCAGATTTCACTGTTCACTATATTAATTTCACCTCTCCATCTTTACCTTGAAATTTAACTGGAGTTATAATTGCATATTATAACTCCAATTAGGCCTAGTATGGCTTGTTCCGGGCTCAGAAATCATCAACAAGTCTCTTGAATAGGTGTTCGGCTAAAACTTGTTCATGTAGTCTTTCCATTTGTATTCTGTCAATGCTTCATTCAATTGTATTTATATTCTCTATTATTGGTTCCCAAGTTAGTTCTTTCATTCTTTATTTATTTAGTTATTTTATGATTAAATAGGGTATATTCTGCTCTATTCATAACAAATTTCATTTACATATAGTAGCACTGATAAAATTAGTGCATTACAAACTTAAACCCAACTTCTATCAAGTTGGGTTTAAGTACCGAATTTATTTCACCAGTTATTTTCAAGAATTTTTTAATTTTCATATTTATGTCCAGTTCATCTTTGTATGAAATCATGCATCCTAATTCCTATTTAATTAATTTGTCCTAGAATTTTGTTATTAATTATTATTTTATTTCCAGTTGAATCTTGACTTTTAAAATCCACTGCTATTTCTTTTAGATTTAAAAGACCTTTCTGAAGTATGATTTGTATCCATATTTAAATGGTATCCTGTTTATAATTTCGGATACCTCACATCCATGTATTTACTGACACATAAACATGCTGTGTCCAGTATAGTGGTTATTTTCTTTAATCACTAGGTGTCAGGGAAGGTATGTGTAAATGATTCATAAAATCAGTTACCACAAACTTACCAAACAGTGAACACTGTTATAGTGTTAAATCTGGAATGAAACCCTTAATTTGTCTGTGAGCGTTTCATTCGGGATTTAACTGAAATGTAACATCTTCCTAGAAAAAAAAAGACTTGTAAATAGATAATAGTTGAATCTTTGTACACATAGTATTAATAGTCCTTTCATGTAAATTTTTTGTATAATTTTGTAAATGGTCCTCAAATAACAACAAGAAAATAAGGTATTGTAAAGGTGACTTTGTAACAAGAAGGTCGAAGTTTAGCGTAAACAATCGTAATCCAATTAATAACATGAACGCGGGCAATTGCGATACACGTGTAAGCTGACCTCGTGAAGGCACAATAAAATGAGAAGGTGCGATGTGAAAAAATTGGGTGGCGTCTGCAAAATCAATGACGTAATAGGGAGAACAGATGCAGAGCCCATAAAAGTTTTAGCGATGCTAGTTCGAGGCTTTTTAGTAGTTGATTTTCAACTTGTTCAGGTTTTGGGGTGTTTGCTGTCCCCTGCGGTTTTCCGTGGGTTGTAGCTTCGACTCAATGGGATCTAGTAGGTGTCGTTTGGCAGCGACGATGTGGCTAAGTAGCAGGCTTGGTATTCCATGCGACGAGATGAACAGCTAACAGCAAGGTTTCGAGTAGCTCCAAGTGCACCTTCCCACCTGATGGGTTCATGGGCATTAGGTTAGAAGGAAACACATGTCCGAAGAATTACCGACTGGTCTAGACGAGGAACAAAGGATTGAAAGACAAGGAAGCAATCGGAAGAAAGTCTAAAGGAACAGTATAAGAAGTATCTTCTAATTGAATTCGTGAGGCCGGTAAAGTAGAGTTTACGTCTAATTGTATAATATCTTAAAAGCCAGGTTAAGCAACTGTGTGTGATTTCTTGTAAATCGGACTCGTTAAAGCAGAATTCAGGACTTTAGCACCTATTCCTTTAACAAAGATCTTTAGTATTAGAAATGTAAGGTTTCAAGCATTATTGTTACTTTAAGGTGGTCGATGTATTGGAGTTAATTAAGGAAGAAGTGAGACTAAAATCCACTTATTTGTGTTAAGTAATCAGGCTATGGGCAGATTGGATTTTTGTTAATGTCATCTGATGAGAAATATCTTTTGTGAATTTGAAGTTGTGTGTTAGTTTAACTTATTTAATTTTGGGGGGACCTTTCAATTTGTCTAAGTTTTGATTAACATGTATTGTATTTAGTATGAATAAATTTCTTTATTTCTTAACCCAAAATACATGTCTGA
This sequence comes from Typopeltis vanoorti, assembly GCF_054136105.1. Classification (NCBI taxonomy): domain Eukaryota; kingdom Metazoa; phylum Arthropoda; class Arachnida; order Uropygi; family Thelyphonidae; genus Typopeltis; species Typopeltis vanoorti. Next base: position 122,797,713 of record NC_143549.1, read on the forward strand.
TCATTTAAGTCAATGCACCACCTGCTAAAATTATAGAACCTGTATTTGTAGAAAGTGCGGGAAATGGCTACGACTGATATTTAGAAAGATTAGTGAGAACTCGTTTAACTTTGATATAATTTTGAAATCGTAGTAACCTGTAGGTCAAATCTCTGACAAGAAATTCTCTCTTGTATAGAAATTAAGATGGTGCAGCTAAACAAATAAATGTTCTTAATTCCGAAAAGGACTTTACCTCAGAATTTTAATCAGAGAGAAATTGGCTCTAGCCTGAGGCATTCTCTTTTTTTTAAGTTTTCACACGTTTCAAAATTTGAAGCATAGGCTACGGAAGGTTATAGAAAAGGTGCAGCGGATAAGAACTTGATTGGAGTTTTAAAGTAAGATAAAAATTTGTTTATTTAGAAAGAAATTAAAGAAGTAATAAGTTTTACAATAAAAATATAGAAAAACAACTACATAACAATAGCAAACTTACTATAAATGGCTAAAGGTCTCTAAGTCAAAAGTTCTAAAGCATTAATGATATTCTATAAGAAAATTAAAATGAAAACCTTTCAGTGTAATAAGCTCTTCCTCAAGTCTCTAAGAGTTTGTTATAGTGAGTGTCTGTATGAGAGCAAACCAACAAAGTTTTAAATGGGTACTTATTTACATACTTCACAACAAGTATGGAATAATGAGCACATCACTTAGACTAGGTGGAACATGTTAATTCATTTAAAAACTTTATTAAATTATTTTAATTAAGGCAATAACTACTGATGATTAATAACAGATAAAAATAAAATCCTCTGCATATCCAGAGTTCTTAGAAAAATTCAACCTCCTTGGAGTATTTATTATCATCAAATTCTTGATATGTACCTATAAGAGATTCATAGGATACTAGGAATAGTACTACATGAAAAGTTTACATTGTTAAAGTTCTACTGACAACTTTCCTCCATATCAGTTGTTATTCTGCCAGAACTTCAATACTGTCAGGTCTTACATTTCAGTTTTCTAAGGCACTCCTAACAGCATTGATCAACCTACATCCAGGTCTTTCTCTGGGTCTTTTTTCTGACATCTTAGCATCAAACATCTGCTTTACTGATCCTTCCCCTCCCATTCTGTTTAAGTGATCACACCACCTGAGATTTGCTCTGATCACACATTCCTAAATGCTAATGATGTAAAGTACCTTCCTAATATCTTCCCTATTAATATGATTCTGCCATTGATGCTATGTGTTTGCTCCACTAATTTTTCTCAGAACTCCCATACCTGTGATCTCCAATCTTTGATCAAGTGTTTTACTTCTAACCAAGTTCTCAGATCCATAAGTTAAAACTGGCTTGAACATTCTTGTATGCTGCTAATTTAGTGTTCTAATTTCTCTCTCATTTCATATAAATTTCAGTTGACTCTCCACCCTATCAGATTTGTTACTTCTACTATCTATTTTCATATTTAATCTTTTCATTACTGAGAAAATAGAAGGCATGTGAACTCTCCTTACTAACTGGTATTCATAATTTTCTTTCATAATTTGAATACAAGTTAGCAAGGAAACTTTAGGCAATATGTTTCAAATCATGGTGAGGCCAAAATTGTGACATTTACAAATTATGTTTAATTGAGGGTCTTGCTCAGTATTTCATTACAATACTGCACATTCTCCACTACCCTTTTTATGTGGTTTCCACTTACAAAAGGTTTTTGTAAACCTACATTCATACCAAAGAAGAACTAAGGATATTTTTTTAAATATTTTTATTAATTAATTAATTTTTTTACCTGGTTCAGAAACACTGCTCAAGAGACCAAACTTGGAACTATATCAAGCCACTTTAGGCCTCCTATAAGTAGTGAAGTGGCCTTAAACAGGCAATGAAATTCATCTCTCACCTAAAGACAATTGCAAACATCCAAGCCACAGCAACATTCAAACCAACAGCCTGTTGGATGGAGTGGATATGCTAACCACTCAGCCAACCAGGAAAAAGATCCATCATTCTTTCAAAATTTAGCCATTCTATGATGTTTTTTAAAACGATTATGCACATAGGGCAATATAGCATTAGCTGTACATATTGTATATCTGCTCTCTCTCTTTTTCTTTTCTTCCAGTGAGTTGTTTGAATACATAAAACAATACCTACTGTGATTCTTCCTTTATGGTACAGGAAGAACCAGAGATGGGAAGTGTCTTTCTTTCAATCAGAGGGATTAGTCACAATGTACACATCACACTTTAGTGGTTGCTCTTGGTATAGGGAAGTTTTGAATTTCTCTTATGAAAGTCAGTTGAAAATTTGCCAGTATTATGTTTGTTTATTTTTTCCTCCCTCTTTTTATTTTGTACAGTGTCCGAGAATTTAGAAATGTACAAGAGGTGAAAAAACTTTGTATACCACTTCAAGACCTGACAGCAGAACTTATGTATGTTCCTATATTCTTACTGTATTCAATTACACAGTGGGCTTCATTATTTCATGCATTGTGAGTATCAAGAACACATCTCATTATTTTTACTATTCCTGAGAAGTTCATTACCATGTGACACATCAGTCTGAAGATTTCTTCTGCTATGTGCACAACTATACATTTTATTCCAGATAGCTAATGTAGAAAATGCTTGCACTGAGCTGAATTTTATCCATAAGAGTTCTCAGTACTGCGAAATTCAAATGCTTAAAAACTGATTCGGTGGAGATTTTTTAATGCAGCAGGATGTTCAAGAATGAACACTCAAGCTCAACAAGGATGCTATTTTTAAACTGCTCAAGAAAACATGAGCATGGCAAAGATTAATTTGCAATCTTACTAAACATTATGCCTAAATAGCTGAAATGTTTTACTTGTTTTATAGGTTCACTATTCAGAATGCAGCTATTTGTTATGCAGTTATTCAATTTAGTTAAGGAATCCTACAAACCACTACTGAAGTTATTTAAGAGTATAACATCACCTGAATAATTTAGAGCTGAGATTAATCAAAGAATTCTCCTCTCTCAAAGCAGTAAGCATGTAAAAAATAGTCTTCTCTTCTACCTACAGTTAACTTTAACTATAGTTAACTACAGTTAACTTTCACTATTAAAAATTCATAAGACCACTACATTAGTTTGTTAAAAGTATTTGCAATAGTAAGAGTGAACTGTACCACTATTTCCTCTCTCCTCCTCTGAACAGAGAGTTATCAGCTTGGAAGAAAGTGGAGGAGGACATGGACAAGTCAATCCTTTCTCTGAGTATCCAATATTCACTCGACCAATTTAATTAGAGTCAAATTAAAGTTTTATGCAGAAGCAACTGCAAACATGAATGCTTATAAGAAAGGAGCATATAAAGTCATTTGCCATCAAAACCTCATTATAATCAATATCCTGATAGGTATCCTCAAGGTGGGGGAGTACAGGATACTTGGTATACTATGACAGTACAACATGATTCAATTTGCATTATTACTAATCTCCTAGCAACATGTTTCCTTCAAATTAGTCTACCATTGTCAGCACTCTAATGCTGTTATCTGTCACATGACAAAATAGGCTAAATTGGAACAGATGGGGTTGGATAGTAAATTAGAGCATTGGATTGGAGAGATTGGCTGTCTGATGGTATCGGCAGGCTGTGTATTGGGGAGTGATATCCAAGAAGAGGAAGGTCACTAGTGCTGTGCTCTGAGGGTCTGTTTTGAGGCCACTGCTGTTTAATTTGTATGTCAATGACATTAGAAAGGGCTTAAATGGTGATATACAGTTGTTTACAGATGATGCAAAGTTAGGGATAGTTATGAGAAGTAGAGCAGATGATGTAGCTTTTGCAAGAGGACTTAAATAGACTGCTAAATGGGCATGTGTGGGGATGTCAGTTTAATGTTGCAAAGGGTGAGGTTTAAAAATTTTTAAATTACAGCACCTAGTGGATAGAAGGAAGAAGAGAAACATGATTGAGATGTATAAGTTGGTAAGGGATAATTACCAGATTAGCATGAATGAGATTTTTCATAGAATATCTGGAGATGGAGAAGGGGGGGGGTGAGAACGAGAGGCCATCACTGGAAGCTGTGTAAGGTGGGTGTGAGGAGCAGATTTTTTGCATGGAATAGTAGGTGATTGGAATGCATTATCTGAGAATGTGGTGAGTTCAGAGACAATGAATGCATTTAAGTTGAGGTGCAATGAGCTGTGCATGTAAGAGTGGGACATCCCATAATGAGTTTCTTGGCTCCATGGAGGTCTGTTGATAACAATATCTTATACATATAGAAAGGCTTAGGTGTTGTTGGTTATTCATAACAGCACTTTGCGATATAAAAAACACCAGAAGAAACAATAATTTATTTAACTTGCTAATATTTTGATTGTTTTCTAAACTGCATCATCAGAACACAAATTACAACTATGGTGACAGCATTCAATTAGAATGTTAAGGAAACAATTCAGATTGTAACAAACAGAGCTAAAATCCAAGAAAGGAGACCTCTTGGTGCCAGTGTGGTTATAGAATGAGTCTCCCAGATCTTTATCAAATTAATACAGCCATACCTGTTGAGATTAGGGGAATTATTAATAACTGATGCTGATTCTAAAAATAGTCTCTTGGACCAGTAATGACTTCTTTGTAGTACAGCTGTCATTTTCTATTTAATCTTGTGTGAAGGAATATCCAGAACAATTGCAGATATAGGTGCTAGTTTTTCAAAACAGATGTACCAGTCTGTTTAAAGTAGGCCAGGATGCAGGCACAGGGAACAGGATGAAGGTAATCCTCAGGAGAAGAGGATGGAAGTAGCTAATGGAATGTGTGCCTTGAAGATAGTATGGAGAATATATTTGTGAAAAACTTAACCTTCTCTTTTCAGATATATCTCGAACATAAGGATGAGAATAGTGTTGTTATGATCTTGTGTGTTGCTTGCAGGATAGATGGTGGAAGCATGCAGCGCTTTTTTTAATTTTATGGGAGTTGTAGACAATGGCTATAAAAGTGTTGTGAAGGTATCCCTGGTTCAATTTCCAGAGCTGTATTATTAAAACAAACAGACCTAACTCCATGTCAGTGTTTTGAGAACGCCATACTATTGGGATTGGTATTGGTATGATTGCTTATGTAAGTATGTTCTATATGTGTGGATTTACTATGGACATAAAAGGAAAATGAATCATTTGTTAGTTGTCACCAGCATATCCAGAAAGGGAAGACAGTTTCTTTTTCTATGGCAAAGGGAATTTTTTGATGATGTTTAAATGTATTAGAAATGTACCTAATATGTTGAGACAATGAAACTAAATAAAAAGAAATATATCATCTACACATGGTTTTCCATAAATTTCATATGGAAATTGGTTAGTGTGAAGGAGAGAGAGAGGGGGGGGACTTCATAACAGTCCTATCTAGCTGTCTGTATATTTTTGCTTTTCATGTAAAATAACCTGAACAAAAAGCAAATATGACCTAATAAAGTCAAGGGGATTTTTTAGCATACACCAGCAGTTTTGCTATGAAGCACAGATGATGTTTTTGCTGTTTGGTCTCAGAGCCTACAAACATTAGATACATTTCTGATATGTTTAAACAATCAACATCCAAAAATTCACTTTATCATAGAAATATTATAGCTGTTATTCAATTTACACAATCCTGCAGACTGATTAAATTCACCGAAGAAGTGACCATGGAAGTACCTGCAGAAAGGAGAGAGTGTGTGCTGAGACACTGTGCCTGTGAGATAGAGGTTGAAGTGAATCTGTAAGTGAGGGATTATCTATGAGCCTAATTGCTCACCTCTGGATGACATCAAGGATTTTAAGGGAAGTTTTAGGTGCACCACTCCAAACAAGTGAGCAGTATTCTAGATATGAGCAGATTTCGGATTTCTATATAGTTAGAAGTTAACTGGGTGTAAAATATTCTTTCATTCAAAAGATAATGCCTTGTTACTTGGATGCTGAGGAGGTAACTGGTGTGATGTGATGTGTTTATGCCAGGAGAGATTGGAGGTAAACATTAGTCCAAGCAGAGAAACCTAATCTAATCTTGTCTGGTGATTTGTGTGTTACCAAGGGTAAGAATAGGTGAACTGAGATCTCTTTTGCGAGAGAAAAGACAAGACTGCATTTTGGCAACATTGAACATGACAAGGTTGTCCTTGTCCCATTGAAGGAATAGTATGAAGATCAATGTTTAATTTCTCATATAATTTTTCTTTTCTTCAAATTTTCTGAAAATATTTCTCTATGCTTGAGGTTCATTTTCCACCCTGCTCTATAGATCCCCTATAAAGACAAGCTATTCTGTTTTTTTTATGTTGGCTGCCTTCCCTAATGACAAAAATTTCTCTACTTTTTTCTAGAAGAATCTTCTGTGTGATCATAGGCATAAATAAGTTTCATTGTCCAATTCCTCATTTTGAAACCTGCCTGCATACTATATTTGAAACTGCCTAGCAATCAAGAAATTTATCTTCAATGTTTGTTGTTGAATGCTATAGCTACTCCTTCCTTTCCCTTATCAATACTGCCCAAATACAACATCTTATATTTATTGTTTAGTAAGATTGCACCCTGTTATAGTCTTCATTTCAATAACACCAATTATGTCCACGTGGTATTTTTTCAAATTCCTCTGCCAGTTCAACTTGTTTTCTGTGAAAGCTTTGTATATTAATTGTGCCTATCTTGAATTCTGGTGACATTGAGTTCATTCCAGCACCTGACTTTTCACTGTTTTCCATGGTCCCTGATGAAAACAGTGGGGACCTGACCCTCGTCAGCTGGGGGTGATGCCCTAGCTGGCAAGAAATTTCATCATACTAGAAATTTGATGTCTGGTTTACAGTTTAGAGTTCCAAACTGCAAGCCCATCCCTGTCTGTTCAGTATCCAGTGGATAACTGCTAACAGGGCACACAATGTGAAGGTGAAGATTGGACATTAGGTCAGAAGCCCTAGTCAGTTCTCTACATTCCTTATAGTTACTGAAAGTCTCCTCACAGTTATCTAGCTCTGACTCTTAAGTTATCCTAACATCAAAAACTGTTATTCTGTTTATTTTATTCTGATTAAAATAATAGATATCCATTACTGTTTTGTAACCAAGTAGTAAAACAATATTTACTTTTGAAACTGATGCCATGGGACTTTATTGTGGTAGTAAGTTACAGTATGGAGTGAATTCACTATAGCGAGAGCTGAATGCATGATGATTTTATGAATATACAAAATATTCATCAGCATTTATGAATGCTGATGTGCTACAGGTTTCCAAACTAATAGGTTTAAATACAAATAGTGTGCTACAGGTTTGGAAATCTATAATACACTAACACCAGATAAGCTAAGGGTTAAATAATCTGAAATCCTGCTCTATGCATGCATATATAAATGTACAATTTTTGTAGCCAAGATTATAAATAATTCACATTGTAAGATTACAAAGGTCAGAAATGATTTTAGGAGATTTGAACTATATCATAAATGAATTAATTTAACAAAAATTCATGACTGATTTGATGAAATGTTTTTAAGGCAAGAAGTAACCTTGAAAAAAAGCATGAGTATGAAAATATTTAAAAGAAATCCCATACTTACAGGCAAAATGAGTATAGCAGCAGATGGCGCTAACTGCAAATCTCTTAGTGTCTGGGAATAATCACTATTAATGAATTGTCGACGAGGAAATGTAGTTGATAGAGTAAAGGATGAAAACCCTGGGCGAATTTCCTAGATCAAAAATAAATTCAATCTTCAATCGCACTCATTTTAAAATAAATTTTACTCATGTCCTATATCTATTATTTAGTTTGTTTTTGCTTTTTAATATCAATCTCACACAAGAGGTAAAATACACAATAGATCAGAGCAGTGTTTGTGAAGTGGCTAAAAAGAAATCAACTGATATGATTTTGAACAGCGGTATGCTGCAGGTCTTGGGAAAAAAAACAATGTAAACAGTAGATGGAATGAATAAAAGAGAATAAGAAGTTGGTTCAGTAAGTGTACAGCTGAATACTGTGCATGGATGTTGGTGAACAGCTTCTACTTTTGTTTTTACAAGCTTAAAGGAGAGCAAAAGAATGATGGTTGACAGTGAATTCAGCATCCATTAAAATACCAATATAAAAAAGTATAAAGCAGAAAGAAAACACTCATATAAAGTCCTTTCTGTTACAAAGTGATAAGCATTCATTATGGTAATTTATGAAGACCATAACTGTGTTTGAGTAATAATTTTAATTTCCAGACATTCTGACCTTATTAAGGTCACCATCATCATCTGGAGTATACACATATATACACAAGTTACATTATACTTCATGCAGTATGTCACAGTACTAATTTGATTAGTCATTACCCTACTGCTCTCACCTCTGATGAAGAAAAGAAAAAAAAAAAAACTCTACACCAAAGCTATAGTCCTGTTTTTTTTTTAATGGCCAGATATCAAATTCAGACGTATTATCCTCTAATAAGAGTCACCATATATATATTGGCTGGTATGTGGGGGCTTATGATAGACAGTGAATGATAGACTGCCTGAGGGAAGAGGCATGACAAGTACATCCAGGAAAAAGAAGTGCATTCTGGTTTTCAGTGGCGAATATTCATTTGTACCATTCTGTTGTTTGTTCAGGTGCTGAGGAAAGTTTAAAGTTTAGTTGTCATGGGGACAACAAAAATATCATGAATGCATGTATCTAAGCTGCCAGACCCTAGGTTTTGAAGCAAAAGAATTTAGAGCATATTACTCAAAAACTTCTTTTTGGAAGTGGGCAACAGGAGGGAAATAGCAGCAAGCCCATAGCTGTATCCCCCTTTTTTCCTTTTTTTGTAGGTAAAAATATTTTGCTATATGAAGTAACTCCAATGCAATATGTGGACAAAGAAGTATGTGATAATGGACAGAAATCTGTCCTATAAAAGCAAAGCAGAATTATGTCACATTTTACTAATAAATCATTCTTTGTTAAATGTGATGTTCTTAATTGTGTTTATGAAATGTTGTGTATGTTAATTTAAATGGGATGAATGCTAGTTTCTTGACAAGATGATAATTAGCAATGTTGATACTTTCAGCTATTTTCTGAAGCAGCACCTTATTTCTGTGTATTTTAGGAAGACTGCAAATTCAAGAAGCAAGAAGCAAGCATAGTAATGATAACAGTTTCTGCCAGTCTAATGGCATATATCACTTAGGATGAACTTAAGTGATTCTATAATGTTCTTTTTAAATGGTTATATCCAACAAATAGACAGGGAGTGATATGAGAGACCAAGTCATTTTTATTAAATAAGTTGTCTGGATTAAAACAACAGTAGCATTACCCTTGTAATCACAATATTCTGATTTACTTTTAATAATTTGACATATGATAATTCTATTGTGTGAGGCTCTAGTTATTGTTTTGGTATTATTTAAAATGTTACAAGTTTCAAATGATATTTAGCTATATAATTTGAAAGAAATTCTATGCACCTTTCAATATAGTATATGAAATTCAATTTGTTAAATTTTCTCAGTGCTATCTCAAAGTTTAAACCTTTCAATACTATTGACCTGTACAGTCATAATCACGACTATTTCTTGTAGGTAGTTTGCTCGTCTTAGAATCATTTATTAGTGATATATTTAAATTGATCATATTTGTACATTGCAGCTGTTTGAACCTTCGAAATATGGCTATAAGAATTTTTCTATTGATTTTTTTTTTTAAGTTGGTTATACTATAAATTAAAGAAGCCAAGAAATTATATTCTTGGTTTCATCCATTATACAAGTGTAAGCAAAAAAAGTTCTCATGTGAAGTCACTTCACGACAATGCTACTTGAATACAGAGGCTAATGACTTCACATCAATTGCCTTAGCATCCTAAAATGCTATGCATTATGAGAAGGACTACTACCCAGACTGGTTTCAACTTTTATTAAGGTCTCATCAGTGGGAGACAGACCCAGAAGTCACATCAAGGTTAAGTAATGCAGAAGTCATCTTTCCATATAAAGGCAGTCAAAAGGTGTCACACCTTATTACTAAAATACCCTGGATTAGAGATGAATAATGCATAGCATTATATATGTCATTAACGATATGTATTATGAGATACTAAGGCAATTGATGTGAAGTCATTAGCCTTTATATACAAGTAGCCCAGCAAACAAAGTATGTACGTGACTTCTTCATGTACATATATTGTTTGCTTCCACTTGGATAATGAATGAAACCAAGAATATAATTTCTTGGTATCTTTAATTCACCAGAGTTAAAGATCAGTACTATCAACATAAGAAGCCTGAATGGCAAAGAAATAGAGCTAGCTGAGGAATTAGATAAGTACCAGATCGACATAATAGGGGTGACTAAAACAAAAAAGACAAAAACTGGTAAGACCTTTCTGAGCAATAAATACAAAATGTTATTTTCAGGCAATGGCAATCAAGGAAAAGAAGGAGCAGCCATAGCATTCAACTAAATACGAGGCTAATCTTCTTGAATGGCAGTCTCAAGTAGAGTGATGTGGGCAAATATCAGAATGGGGAACTGGACAATGAGACTTATTTGTGCCTATGGTTCCACAGAAGGTTCTACTAAAGTAGAAGTGCAGGAATTTTTTGAGGATTTAGGGAAAGCATCTGACACAATGAAAAAGGAAAAGATGGTCCTTGTTAGGGATCTAAATAGCAGAGTAGGAAATGATTGTTTAGACATACAAAAATATATTGGGAAAATTTGAAGAAAAGAGCAAAGCTAATAATAATGGCAAATATTTGTTGGATTTCTGCTCAGGACATGGACTGGTTATCACTAACACTGTTCCAACATAAAAATGTGCACAAATTCACATGGAGAGAAGAGGCAAGGAATAAGAAAAGTCTCATTGACTATGTTATTGTTGATAGTGATGTTTTCTCCCTGGTGCAGGACACCAGAGTGTACAGAGGATTTCAAATTGGAAGTGATCACTATTTAATCTTGAGCAGGATAAAATTGAATTTCATATTGAAAAGAATAACATGTAAGAAAGTTTTAAAGCGAATTAAAGTTGAGCAGCTTTCAGATGTGAGCTGTAGACTAAAATACACAAAGATTATTGAAGAAAAAATGAAAGAGTTTGAGAACAGGAACCAAACCTTGGAGATTCAGTGGCAAGCCAGCCTTGACGAAAACCTTGATTGCTTCAGCCAGAGAGGCATGTGGTGAGGCTGTCTGCAAGGATAGAAAAATCACAACTCTGTGGTGGACACAGGAAGTTAAAGAGGCAGTGAAGGAAAAGAAGAAAGCATATCAAAAGTTCCTGGCAAATAAGTCAGCTTGTGCTCTTAGAGAATACAGAGACAAATGCAAGAATGCTGAACACTGTGTAAAACTAACTAAACAAAAGTCATGGGAGGACTTTGGCAAGAACATAGAAAATAAATATCAAGAAGGTGGCAAAATATTTTGGAGGTTGTTGAAGAAGCTTAGAAATGGAGGAAAGAGTGCTGTAAAAGGGGTTAGAGATGATAAAGGTGACATGAAAAAGGGAGAAAAAGATATCCTTTAAGTATGGAGAATTTACTTCGAGAAATTGCTAAATGAAACAAGCAGTGATAGCACAGTGGTAAAAAACACTGACCAGGCATGCAGTCAGGAATACATATCCATACTTGAAGTAGAAAAAGCCATCAAAGGCTTAAAATGTGGAAAGGCTGCAGGAGTAGATGATATTCGACCAGAAATGCTGAAGTATGGTGGTATAAAAGCTTGCAGTGGCTGCACTGCTTGGTTCAGAAGGCCTGGACAGAGGGACGATTCCCAATGATTGGAGAAGAGCTCTCATAGTACCCATGTATAAAAAGGGAAATAAAACTGAATGTGAGAATTACAGAGGTCTTTCCCTACTGAGTGTTTCTGGTAAGATATATGTTAGTGTACTTTAGAAACGGTTGAGAAGAATTGTAGAAGAAAAGCTTGGTGAAGAACAAGCTGGATTCCAGCCAAATAGAGGCTGTCAGGATCAGATCTCCACTTTACAACAAATAGCGGAGAAATCATGGGAATATAACAAAGATCTCTATTTGAGTTTTGTAGATCTGGAAAAGGCATATGATAAGTTGCCAAGAGAGAAGCTATTTAATATGCTACAGTTATATGGTATCAATGGGCATTATATCAAGCAATACTTAGTCTTTATTGAGTTTTAAGTCAGCAGTTAGAATTGATGGAAGTACAGGAAGATGGTTTAATGTTAAATCTGGTGTGAGACAAGGATGTACATTATCCCCTCTGTTATTCATTATCTATATGGATCACATTATGAAGGAAAGTGGTATTAAACATGATATCAAAATTGGAGATGTTAATGGCAGCTCTTTGCTTTATGCGGACGATGTTATACTTATCAATAAATCTGCTATGAGTGTGCAAGATTCCTTGACTAAATTGAGTAACTAAAATACAATTTTATTTAATGCTGACCATAAAAACAAACTTATATTATAGCCTACCAGTTTTGCCAGCAGACTGTCTGGCTTTTTCAAGGCATTTATGAAAATACATAAAAACTAGTAAATGCAAATTGAAAGGAACATAAAAAATGTTGTAAACCAACTAGTAGCTAAGGTTACACGTTCGCGTGACAGAGAGGACTTACTGTTCTTATTCATTATCACGCATGCGTGTTTGTTGTAAATGTGTAATGTGATTACTGGCTAGCTGTAGTTCAGCTTGATTAAGAGAGAGAGGATAAGGTTTTTCCACGAACTGTTTAGAATTACACCCTGATTTTTGTTGAGGTTTCTGCCGGTTATTGACACTATTGTGGCTTTCTTGAATAAACGATGTCTGTAGTCGTCATCGAGATATGGCATGGAGCTGTTTTGCCACTCTATCGTGTGGTTAGACGTACAGAAATGATGTGCTAAGCCGGAAGAGATACTTCTGTTGTGGTTTACATCACCAACATGTTCTTTCTGTCTGATTTCTAAACTCCATGAAGTTTGTCCTATGTAGGCAAGACCACAAGAGCAGGGAATGTAATATACTCCTGGATATTTGTAGAAAAGTACCTTATCTTTTGGGGATCTTAAAACTTGTCTGATGATGTGGGCTTTCTGTAAATAGAAACAATCAAACAGTGTCAAATTATCTATTTACAGAAAGCCCACAGATACTGGAAGATATCTTCATTATACTTCAAACCGTCACAAGACACACAAGCTGAGCATTATCCACATGTTGAAATATAGGGACAGAAAGTTTATATCAGAAGAGGAGGATACTCAGACTGAACTCTCACTAATAGCCAACAAATTATCACAAAATGGATATCCTCAAAACATCATAAAAAATATCTATACAGTGACAACCCCAGACAAGAAGAATCACACTCCCAGCACATTTCTACTGTAGTGATCCCTTTCATCAAGTCAATTTCTTATCAAATAGCAAGAATATTAATAAGAGTCCACAACATCAGAGTAGTCTTCAAACCAACCACCAGCATCAGACAAATTTTAGGATCCCCAAAAGATAAGGTACCTTTCTACAAATATCCAGGAGTATATTACATTCCCTGGTCCTGTGGTCTTGCCTACATAGGACAAACTTCACGGAGTTTAGAAATCAGACAAAAAGAACATGTTGGTGATGTAAACCACAACAAAAGTATCTCTTCCGGCTTAGCACATCATTTCTGTACATCTAACCACACGATAGAGTAGCAAAACAGCTCCATGCCATATCTCGATGACGACTACAGACATCGTTTATTCAAGGAAGCCACAATAGTGTCAATAACCAGCAGAAACCTCAACAGAAATCAGGATGTAATTCTAAACAGTTCGTGGAAAAACCTTATCCTCTCTCTTAATCAAGCTGAACTACAGCTAGCCAGTAATCACATTACACATTTACATCAAACACGCATGCATGATAATGAATAAGAACAATAAGTCCTCTCTGTCACGCAAACGTGTAACCTTAGCTACTAGTTGGTTTACAATGTTTTTTATGTTCCTTTCAATTTGCATTTACTAGTTTTTATGTCTTTTCATAAATGCCTTGAAAAAGCCAGACAGTCTGCTGGCAAAACTGGCAGGCTATAATATAAGTTTGTTTTTATGGTGAGCATTAGATAAAATTGTATTTTAATTATAAATGACCAAATACGTTTAGTTTAAATTGAATAACTGTCGCAATAGATATGGTATGTTCACTACGAGTTTCTCACTGGTCAAACAATAATGGACAAGTTCTACTCGATGAAACTAGAGCATGTGCAGGATGTGTTACATCAGAAACAGCCAGGCCTAGTTAATCAGAAGAAAACGCTATTCTCAGGAAAAAGCAAAACCTCATACTGCAAAACTTATCCATGAAAAGATCTGCTCTTTATGATGGGAGATACTCCCTCATCCTCCATATTCTCCTGATATTTCTCCAAGTGATAATCACCTTTTTTTTTTTTTTTGGCACTAGATGATCACATGTAAAATACAGTTCTGCAATAAAACAGAGATTGAAGTGGAGGTTTCTAGGTTTATTACCTCTAAAAACAAAACGTTTTATACAAGCAGAATTTACAAACTTGTATCTCATTGTAGATTGTGAAGGTGCTTATTTTAATGAATAAAATATTTTATGAAAATTTCTGCAGTTGTTTAATTTTTATTATGAAAAACCTGCACAAACCTTTTTTGTTACCTGGTATATATATATATATATATATATATATATATATATATATATTATTATACGGACACCTCCATGGAGTCTGACTCATTGCCAGAGACTCAATCTATCATACCTCTTCTTGAACCCAATAACAGACCAAGCACTCACAACCGACTCCGACAACCCATTCCACTCATTCACAACTCTCCAAGCAAAAAAATTTTGTCCTCACACCCCTATTAACCACACCTTTATTCAACTTCCTGGTATGACCCCTTTTTCTGATCCCTCTACCAAGTGCTGAAACATTTCCCCTGAATCGCTCCTATAAAACCCTTTAAGAAACTTAAATGTTTCTATCATACCCCCTCTTTTTCTCCTATCAGCCAACTTCTGCAATCCACACACACACACCTTAAATCCATCCTCATAGAGAACATTCCACAGGCGACTCACCATCTTGGTCACTCGCCTCTGAATTCTCTCCACCACATCCTCATCCCCAAGAAACCCAGGGAACCAGACTTGAGCACAGTAATCCAGATGTGGATGTATCAAGGCCTTATAAAGAGGAATAATAACTTCCTTATCTGCTTGTTAATGTGTTCTTCAATGTCCAAGTAATCTTATGGGCTACCTTAGCAATATGTCCTCTAAACATTACCTCCGTCTACCACCACCACCCCCTAAATCTCTAGATTCATTTATTTTATGGAGTATAGTGCAATCAATGTAATACATGGTTCATAATCTTTGATGAAAATAATAAATTTAGTTTAATCCTTTATCCAAGTGTGAGCAAACAAAGTTTGCACCTGAAAGTATCTTCAGGACTGGGGTAAGGTGGTACAACACCAGGGCAACTCGTTGGTTTGTAATCTATTTATCCCAAAATGCATAACTTTACATTTCTTGACATTAAACTGACACCCATTATCTTTTGCCCATACTTACAACCTATTTAAATCATCCTGCAAGCTGTCCATATCGCCTTGATTAACTATTACTTTATGTGCATACCTTTTTGTAAATTAATACTTTATTTGTGTCATTTCTGCACATATATGACTGCCTAAAAATGCTATTAAACCATTACATACATCTACAAGGGGGAGGGGGGGGGGAAGAGGTATGCCTGTGCTTTTTTTGTTTTTCCTCTAAATTTTAACTTGAACATAATTTCCATCAGTTAATATGGATCTGAAAAAAAATTATTGCTAACAAGTGAATGTTGATTTTTACTATGTCATTGATCTAATATATCAGACAATCATTTATTATCCAAGGAGAAAGTCCCAATACCCTTATTGATAAAAATGTTTCAAATTAAAATGAATAAATAAATAATTTTACTTTAAACAGTGTGCATTACATACCTCTATAACAAACTGCCTAGCTTCTTCAAGAGTTGCACCAGCAGAAAACTGATGTGTCACATATGAGCCATTTGGAAGCCTGAACTGGATGCGTGCTACATTACTTGATAGTGAAGTTGAAAAATAATTTGAAATGTTAATAATAATATGAGAAATTAATCAGAAGAATAAAATAAATACATTAATGTTTTTCATCAAGGATAATATATGTTTTAAAAATCCTGTTACTAACTATTCAGCAATTCATAAATAGCATTTTTATTTTATAAACATTCATAAATTACATATAAAAATGCTGATACCTATGTTAATTATTTAGCACCTATAATATAATTATATAATTACAGGTGACATCTGATTCTATAGTTTCAGCAGGGATAAAGTTTGGAATAATGATGCTATGACAGGGGGGTGGTTTCACAATTTCTGATAAACAAAAGTCATCAAATGATGGACAAAATGATTCATTTCTTTAGATTTTTCTGATGTTAGGTAAGGAGTCTGATGCTTGTATAATAAGTCAACTTGCAACTAACAGATGCTGAAATGCTGTTAGGTCAGAGATCAGAAGCATGAGACATCACATAATTCCCCCCCCTCAAGAACACAACAGAAGTAGCAGATAACCAAAATGAAATGAAGATCAAAACAAACTGTTTGATTGGTGTTTACTGTGCAAGGAAAGCTGTGGTCATCCTGTACCAGAAAGTTGATAACACAGCAGTATACAAGTTAAAAAATTGTAAGATATTACATAAGCAGATATAGATAAAAATGTTTGTACGTGTAATTCTAAAAAGAAAACGTGTACAGAGGTATATAAAAATTTAGATAAAGTGGGTGTGAAACGATCAATGAAAAAGTATAAAAGTTCATAAAACATATATAACAAAACAATAACGTATAAAAATGGTGTATATAAGAACAGCTGCATAAATGATCTATATATGGTAATACCGTCTGTAAAAATTTAAAAACAAAAGGAACATCTGCTGAGTCTGGTAAAATCTGCTTGAATGTATAGGGCTCAGACGGATTAGCTAAAATAATGAGTGTGCTCATTCATAAAATGAGGATGATCAATTAAAATATGGCAAATGGTGAGTCTGGCATTGCAAAACTCACACATAGGCATGTTATCACCCTTCAACAGGAAGGAGTGTGTGAGATGACTATGACCTATACAGAGGTGAACAAGTACAACTTCCTGCTTTCAAAAAACCCAGCACAGATTAGATTGGCATAATTTAATTTCAGGCTTAATTTGGTAGAGCTTATTATTAGTCTCTTTCTATTCAACATGACTACCACTGGTATATTAGTGTGTGTGTGTGTCTGATAATCTTCCAGTAATATCTGTATGGCACAGGCGATGAGTGAATGTTTGAGAAATGAGCTGACCTTGCTGAAGCATCTGCAGCCTCATTTCCCTTGATCCCAGCAGAAGCATGATTGAAAGAACAGGTGTAAGATTCCAATGCGCACTAGATGTTTCTGTAGCTCTAGAGTTTTTATTGCCTGAAGAGAACTTTCTGAATCTCAATATATTATGCACCTTTGGTAGCAATGTAATCTGATGTATTTTAGTGCAAGCTCTATCTTATATAGCTTGGATGTAAAGTCGGTACGCTCTAGTGGGATTTTGAAGATATAATGCTCTCCAGAAAGATGGCAGAAAATCCCACTAAGTCCTCCGATATTTGAACTGTCCGTGTAGACAGGTAGAAAATCACAGTAATCAATTCTATGAGCTTCAAAGAGCTGCTGGTAGACAAGAGGGGTGAAAAATTTTGGTAGCCTGTTGCAAGAAAAACTACATATCGGTATGTATGACTGTCATAGTAAAAGTGCTTAGTGGTGTCATAGCTATGTCATCTACTGCAGTCTCTAGAGCTTGTAGGAGAGCATTTACTTGCAAACCAAAGGGTTTTATGGTAGCTTGTCACATGTTGAACAAATTCTCCCATCATGAGTAAAAAATAGATGGCAATGCAGGGGTGGTATGGCAGGGATTTTTATTTTGGTTGCATATAAGAGAGAGAGCTGTTGATGCCAAAGCAACATTGGTGGTTCATTTGCCTGGATGTACAGACAAGGAATAGGTGATGTGTGAAATGACACAGTTGTAATTGTGATGGATTGATAGTGAATAGGGTCTAACATCATAGTGTTCTCTCGCTCTCTGGCAGAAGCATAGACCTGGACCCATAATCAAATTTTGATCTTATCAATGTCCTGTACAAATGAAGCAAAGAATATCTGTCAGTACCTCAAAAGGTGGAAGACAGGATGTGTGGAATGCTCGCCTTATGGCACTTGTCTCATAACTGACATATGTAAGGGAGGAAACTGAGACTGCTGTTAAATATGAGTCCCAAGAACTGGACTTCTTGTGCAAATGGAATTAATACTTGTCTTAGTTTGAGTTCTGAGTCACAATGAAGACTACATCTGTGGCAAAAGTGCATAGAAACTGTCTTATGCTGTGAAAATCTGAACCAATTTGCAAACACCCATTTTGAGAGATAGTCAATGGCTTGCTGCAGCTGTTTTTCTATTACCCACATATTACAAAAATAGCAAAAAATGGTGAAGTGATCCATATAGAGGGCATTACTATTTGAGAAAGTTGTTCTGTCATCAGGTTGATCTTGATTGCAAAAAAAAAAAAAAAAGCATGATGCTTAAAACTGAACCTTGGGAGACTCTCTATTGCTGGTTATACAGTCTGAAGAAAGTGATTCCCACTTGCACTTGGAAGATCCAGTTAAATAATACTCAATAAAAAGAGGGACATTCTCTCTAAGACCAAAATTATAGTCTTTTAGTATTTCAAATGATAACATTTGAAATACTAAAGTGCCATATATTATTTTTTCCATATCAAAGAAAACCAATTATTTGATGCTCGCATTTTTAGGAAGGAATTTCTAATGGATGTTTCCAGCTTGACTAGAAGATCAGTAGTAGAGTGATATTTTCAGAAGCCAGATTGTATTTTGAAAAAAAAAAAAAAAAAAAAAGGTTGTTTCTCTCCAGAAACCATAAAAAAACAAAAGTTAACTATTTTTTGCAGAATCTTGCACAAGTAGCTGGTCAAAGCAATTGGATAGTAATTATTTGGAATTTTGAATCCATCCCTGGTTTAGGAAAGGAAATAATAATTGCCTTCTGCCAGGTATCCAGGAATATGATCTTACAGAAAATTCTGTTGTATAGGGGCAATAGTTGATCCAGGTCCACAGTGACAGATGTTTCCCCATCTCATAATGGATATTGTGAGAAACAGCTGTCATTTCTTCTTTAGTAAATAGCCTATTATATTCTTCATTGCTATTAGAAGTAAACTGGATACTGGATTTGTGATTTTTCTGCTTTGCTTTCTGAGCAAGAAACTCAGGAGGGGATAAGATGTTGCCAATGTTTTTGCAGAAATCTTTCCAAGTGTGTCAGCAATTACTGTTGGATTGATAACTGTGCAATCATTATGTTCTAAGAAAGGAAGCTTTCCTAAAGCTGCTGCTGATTTAACTTCTTCTGGCTACCCCAACAGAATGCTTTGCCACAGATTTCCCTGCTAAGTCAAACAATGTTTCATTCAGATTTTTCCACTTTTTTATGTTGACTCCACACATGAAAGGTCACAAGACATAACACAATAGTGTCATGCATGGGTAAGTGATTAAGGAGAAAAATGTAGCCTGTTGAAATGTTTCTTAAAGAGTGGGAGGTTGGGTTGTACTCATTGGGAAAAGTGGTGCAGGGCAGATTGTTCCAAAGAATAGAGGTGGATGGACTGAAGGAAGCAGATAAGAAGTTAGTTCGGTGTGCTCAAAGCTGGACAATGTATGAGTGTTGGCTAGTGCCTGCTCCAGTTCTTCTATGGTTAGAAGAAAGTGGAGGAATAATAACAGCCAATTCAGAGTAGCAATGCCCGTAAAAGTAGTACCTATAGAAAAGGCATATCACTGAAACAGAGCATATAAAGTGACTGAAAGGAGTCTGTGAGGGAAGGATCATCTATTAAGTAGATTACTCTCTCTTCTGAATATCATCAAGAATTCTTAAAAAGGTCATGGGTACTCCACCTGAAATGTGGTAACGGTACTCCAAAGTTTGATCTGAGATTTATAGTATTAGGAGTTGAGAAGAAGAGAAGTAATTTGAATGGAAAAGAACACCAAGATTTTCAGAGACTAAGGAGGCTATGTAATATGTTTGTGCCAGGATAAACTGGAACATTATCAAAAATGAGAGAAGATGCGGCAGGATTTTACTTGCAGGTAATAAGGCAGGCTTGAGTTCTTTTGGCATTGAAATTTGCTAAGTTGTCTTTGTCCCATTGAAGTCACTACTTATGGAAGATCTTGTGATATCTGACATTAGGGTACTGCAAGGTTAATCGAATGAGGAATGAAGAGTACTGTCATCGGCAAAGCTGTAATAGGATTTGAAGTCACTGATGTAAAGGAGGAAGAGTGTGGGTGAGAGCACAGAACCCTGAGGCACTCCAGCATTGACGGGGAAGTCTGATAAGAGGAAGCCCTGCACCATGATACACAATGAATCACCAGTGAGGAAACTGGCAATATAATCACAGAGTATATTTGGATTTAGGCCAGGGAAAGACTTGGAGAAACTCGTTATCGCTCAATATTTCTAAGGCCAAATGCTTTAGAAATATCGAGCGATCGAAGTCGGTTGTAGAATGAGAATGACAAAATCCACATTGGTGATCTAATTAAATGATGAGAAGCAGGCAATGAAGCTGGTTGTTGTTAACCTTCTGCATCACTTTTGAAAGTAAGGTGAGAGCAATGAGACTATAAAGATGGCTGACTTTTATCTCCCTTTTTGGGCACAAGCTGGATGTGGACTTATGATGTTGGGTAGATGTCAGTAGAATGTGAAAGTTTATACAGATGATACAGGATGGGTGTCAATTCTGGAGCACAAGTCTTGAGTACAACTGGAGGAATACCACTAGGAGCCTTATTAGTATCAATATTAATGAGTTTTTCTGATGTTCCTTTGGTGAAAGTCCAGAGGAGGCATGCAGTGGGCAGTATGTGGAAGTACGGGAGGTAATTTGCTTTCTCATACAGGCAGGAACTGGAAGAAAAAGATAATTCCAAGAGGTCTGCCTTTTCCTTGGATGAAGTTACCATAGTGCCTTCAAGATGCAAAAGAGGGCAATATGGATTGCCAGAAATTTTACCCAAGAGCTTTAGCACGGGACCAGAAGGCTTGACTGCCAGTTGAGCAGGAGGCAAGTTTATTGCATTTCATTCTTATAAAGTCTGTTTTGAAATCATTGATAACTTTTATTTTACACGTTTCTGGCTGTTGTGTAAGGCGAATGAGAAGCTAGAGTTTTTAATTTAAGCTATTGAACATAACTTCCGTGAAAATAACATTCTTGGTTCAATAGTAACTGAAAAAAAAAAAAAAAAAGGCCTTTAATGATGTGTTATTCTAATCAGACTTTCCCATATTTTTGATAAGGATAGGCAGTCATTCTGATTCAAGTTAGGGTGGTAAAGTATAGCTTCAGCACTCTCCTTTAATAAACGTTCAAATTTGTACCGACATCTATGTAGAAGTCATGTTTCAAGCCAAAAA
Source organism: Typopeltis vanoorti (assembly GCF_054136105.1). Taxonomy (NCBI): domain Eukaryota; kingdom Metazoa; phylum Arthropoda; class Arachnida; order Uropygi; family Thelyphonidae; genus Typopeltis; species Typopeltis vanoorti. The sequence goes on from NC_143549.1 coordinate 122,819,354, forward strand.
ATGTATTCTTTTTTCTATTGAGCGACCAGTTTGTCCAAAGTAGGAAAGATGGCAGTCACATGGAACCTGTAATACACCTGGAAGAGACAGAGCGTTCATCTTTAGAAGAGGATGAATACGTCGAGTTTATTAATAGGAATAAAAGTCGCAACTATATCATATTTCTTCAGAATTTTTGAAATCAGTTTTGAAATGGAGGAGATGCATGGATTAGGTTTGTAGGAGTCAAACACATGTTGTGTAGTCCTTTCTGAGAAGCAATATAATTTAGTATATTGTTTGATATTTGAGAGTTCTTCTTGTAAACGATGGCAAGTTGAACAATTAGTCTAAGCTCATCGAATTAAACCCTAATTCCTGTCTTTTGAGTAGGATGATGTGCAGATTGCTGAATAACGTAACATCCTGTGAAAGTGGGTTTTCTATAAACTGATGTTGTTAAATTACCTGATGGTGAGCGGATGAGAAGTATGTCTAGAAATAATAATTTGTTGTCTCTTTCAATTTCCATAGTGAATTTGATAGAGTGATGTAAAATATTTATAGTAGCTAAACACATTGGTAAGGTATCTATATTGTGAGGCCACACTGCAAAAAATGTCGTCTATATATCTAACCCAAAATGAAGTGTGAGGGTGTACAGATGAAAAAAATGTCTTCTAAATGCTCTAAATAAAAGCTAACTACAGCAGGGGAGAGTGGGCTTCCTGTGACAGTCATTACTATATCACTGCTAGACATTCTTCTCATCTGCTCACCTCATAGTGAGCGGATGAGAAGAATGTTGATGGAAGTTTTTTCACTTGGCTATGTTACCAATTATATATTTGGTTTAATCCTTTATCAAGTGTAAGCAAACCAAGTTTGTGCCTTAAGTATTTTCAGGACTGGGGCAACTTGTGGTAAAGGTAGAGTAAGTTCTGATCACTTGCCTTAGTATCTTCCGCATGGATAAAGGATTAAATCAAATATATAATTGGTAACATAGCCAAGTGAAAAAACTTCCATAAACTTATCTCTAATCCAGAGAATTTTAATAAAAGGGTATGACACCTTTTGGCAACTCGTACTTCCATCTTAGTATCACCACCTCTGGGTCTGGCTCTCACTGATGAGACCTCAATAAAAGTCAAAACCAGTCTAAGTAGTGGCCCCTTCTCTTAATGCATAGCGTCATACATGTCTGCAAGGAGATGTGCTTTGCATTATGAGAGATACTAAGGCAAGAACTTACTCCACCTTTACCACGAGTATTTGGATTAAACCAAATATATAATTGGTAACATTAGCCAAGTGAAAAATCTTCCATCAACTATCCAGAGAATTTTAATAATAATAATACACCTTTTGGCAACTGATATATAGTGATATGACTTCTGCATTACTTCCACCTTTGTGTCACCACCTCTGGGTCTGGCTCCCATCAAAACCAGTCTGGGTAGTGGCTCTTCCCTTAATGCATAGCATTATACATGTCTGCAAGGAGATACTAAGGCAAGTGATCAGAACTTACTCCACCTTTACCACGAGTTGCCCCAGTCCCGAGAATACTTCAGACTTGGTTTGCTTACACTTGGATAAAGGATTAAACCAAATATATAATTGAGAAGAATGTATAGTGTATATATTGGCCTGTGGGCTTGTAAAATTTCTCATGATAGGAAAGTTCGCAACTTATCATGTTCATTTTTACGTCTTTTGTTTAGAATGCACTCAGAGAAATGTAAAATTTTGAAAATAATCTTTTCTGTAATAATACTGTATTGAGCCTTTGTTAAAATAATGTGGTGCATGACATCATCATGTAAGGCTATTAAGTAATGTTAAATCAGTGTCTAATGCTAAGATTAGTGAAGAATTCTGAGAATTGCTACAGATGGAAATTTCCAAAAAATGTGTGAAAGATGATGTCATGTCAAAAAGGCCAATTGCCATGAATAGAGAATTTCAAAGATGCGCAAAGAATGACATCAGCATGCCCGAAGGTCAATACGTGACCATTTTCGAGAGATGCATGCATGCCCACAACAGAGGTCCAAGCCTATATAAGGCAAGTCGTGGGAAAAAATTTCATCTGAGTTTTCAAAGCTTTCCCTAACCTGAGTCCCCATTATGCAAAGTTCGCTGTTGAAAGTTGATAGAGAAGAGTTGTTTGTCTTGGGGTTTTCTAAACTTTCTCTTACCTGAGTCCATCATCAAGTGAAGTTGTTGTTGGGAATATAAAGAGAAGCATTGTGAGTTCCGAGTCTTCTACCTGGGTCCATCACCACATGAGAAATATTGTGATCATCTCAAAAGAAAGGAGCTGTATGTTGCCACTAAGTTGAGGGTCCTATAAGGCAAGGCATAGTCGATGACTCGGACAAAGAAGAAATTTAGCAGGAAAATAGGAACCAGTCAGCAAGCAGAAAGAAAGACAAGAAGACTTGTGCGTGAACAAAAGGTTAACGTGAAAGACTGTGTGCTGAACAAGAAGGTATGGCAAGTGTCAATGTTTATGAGATATTGTATATTAATGTTGAATTAGACTTGCCTTATATTCAAGTAATGCTATGCTAGATTGTGAATTAGCTTAGAACTAAGATTAGATTATAAGGAATTGAGCTAGCAAGAGTATTGTAATGACATTGTGTATATATGTGAATCATTCTGTAAATAATTCCTTTTGACTTAATTAAATGGTTTGTGAACAACACATTGGACTGATTCTTCAATGCATTATCCTAAAAAATTCAAACCTGCATAAGATAGAAGTTATATGGATTAATAATTAAACCACGACTAGTTTAAAGTAAGGATATATAAAGGTGGGGGGAATACAAACGATATCTGCTTTGTCTCTGGTTTAAGATCTTATAATCTCACACTCAATATATAGTCTAACTGGCACAGTCATTAAACAAATAAATCTGTCAGACTATAGAGCATGAGAAATAAGATATAGTAGAAATAAATAAATGGCGGCAGTCGAGCATTAAGGCAGCCATCCATTCTTGAATATTAAATAAAGAAAGCAAAGGCAAAGCAGGGTAATATACACACAGACTGCATGATCACAGGCTTACAGTAAACAGTGAAAGAAAGACTGTTGGAAGAAAAATGTGTGGCAAATGAATCCAGAAACAGAATTGTGTTCTGACTTTCAATTTCAATTATGAATTGTATTGAGTTTGTGTTGTTTGTTCAGGTGGTTGAGGAAGGCATCAAAAGTCTGGTGGCTGTGGGGCCAGGTAATGAAAACATTGTTAACATACCTACACCAGACTTTGGGTTTTAAAGAAAAGGAATCTAGAGCAAGTTGCTCAAAAAGGCTGTACCTTATTTTTGCAGGTAAAAAGTATTTTGACACATTGTTAGTAGATCTAATCTCAGGTGGTATGGTCACTTAAAATGGGAAAGGAAAGATTAGCAAAACAAGTATTCCCGTCAGGATGGCAGGAAAAAGACCCAGAGGTGGAAGACCAAGATATAGGTGGATTGATACAGTAAAAAGTGCCTTAGAAGACAGAGATCTGATAATGTTTGAGTCTTGACAGGTAACAGACTGATTTGGAGGAAAAATTGTAGGTAGGAAGTTAGTGGTGATGTGTTTTGCATGTATTACTATCATATTCTGTACACCCATTGAGGGTACACGTCAGGAATTTGATGATGATGAAGTGTTTTGCCAAATAACATAATCTGAATTCAGCACATGGACAAAAAGGCTATATTTTGCTCTGAATGTTCTTATTTTGTAAATAAAACAACATTCAGAGCTGCCACCACAAACAAATTATATTCCTAGATATCTTAGTGTTTCCATTATTTTGTGCAACTCCTATATATATCAGTGGCTAGTGTGCCCATTTCAGTTGGGTGTGCTGTCATGTGGGTTATGCAAACCGCGCTACAAAATTCACAACAATTTGACTGCATTTTTATTGATGTAAGAAAGTTTTAAGAGTGCATAGCACATCAGCGCTCATTTTAAATGGCCCAATGCAATTAATTGTAATCAAATCTGTATAGAGTGGGAGTAAAAATACTTTCATTAATGAAAGTATTTGTAGTTTCATTAATTTGACACACATATCACAAATGTTAATAATTAACATTTGTGATATGTGTCCTATAAGTTGCTGGTAGAGCAAATAGCATGTGATCCTATAAAGTTTAAATATGAATAAGTGAATTTATGATGGCATAATTAAAAACAAAACCTTACGAGGAGAGAGAAAGAGATTTGTTTGCAAAGTATAAATAACTGATCAATAATAAACAGCCACTATATACATTTAGTATATAGTGGCTGGTTAGTATATAGTTCAGTTAAAGACTATAGGGAGAGGCTAATCCAATGAACTAATAATGTTGATCAGGTGATTCATTTAGGCATGGCCTGAACACATACAGTTTGATAGAGCAGAAAATCATCTCATAAAATTTGTTGCACGTTATGTGTATTCTCTGGTTTATGTATATTATGCTTTATTTTCTAAGAATTCTCTTTTGTTTACTGAGACTAAATATCCATTTAACACAATAATAGGACACACAATATCTGATCATTATTTGAATTATCTCCAAACTTTCGGAAATACTACATCATCATCATTATAATTATTACATGACACCTCCAGGGAGTCCAAAGACTCATCGAGGGAGGGCACCTACTCCACAACTTTTCATCATCCACACCAACGCCATCTACCGCTGATCACCACCACTAGTATTTTCACAAACATCCATGCCCAAGGTGGGATTCGAACCCACAGCCTATTGGCTGGAGAGAGGATACGCTAACCACTCGGCCAACCAGACCAGCATTCATTAGTTTATTTTTTTTAAAGTATCAGTGGCTCTTCTGTCTTATCAATAATAGATATCTGACATATGCTAGTATTTTGTTGTAGATCAACAACTTCTTTTAATACACAGAAGTATTCATTTTTATTCAGGAAAAAAAAAACCTTTCGTTAAAATTATTATTATTATATGACACCTCCAGGGAGTCCAAAGACTCATCGAGGGAGGGTTACCTACTCCACAATTCTCCGTCTCTACCACTCAATCCACCAACTACAACGAACTGCAACTACTTTCATCATCTACACCATAGGTGGACAACAGCAGGCCCATGGGCCACATGCGGCCCATAACGTGATCTTGTGTGGCCTGGGGCAGGATAAAAACTATATTAAATTATATATATTATCAATTTAGCTATTAGTTTTGACCGCAGATTTTCTGACTGACATACTAATTATATCCATTATTTCTGATGACGAAAACAATTTATATTCTCAACATGGAATAAAAATTGCTTTAAAAAGATTACTCAATTTATAAAATCTACTGCTTCTCTGTGCAAGTTGTAGTAGTGAGAGTGGAAGATTTCTATGCTCTCGAGTAATGCATCATTGAAAGTCACTTGCTCTGCTCTGGTTACAGTGACCAGTTTCAGAGAGACAGATTCAAGTATTTTATATTGTTCTCCCAGTAGCAAAATGATTTAACAAATAATAATTCAATACATATAACTATTGCCTTGAAAAAATGCAGTTTATTTTAAGTTCTGTCTAAAAGTGTGTGGCCTGTGACGCTACCACTCATCATATATGGGCCCTCGTATAGAATGAGGTTGGCCACGCCTGATCTACACCAATGCCATCTACCACTGACCACTACCACTAATATTTTTTTAAGACAATCACAAACATCCATGCCAACAGAGAGATTCGAACTTGCAATCTTTTGGCTGGAGAGCAGATATGCTAACCACTCGGCCAACCAGGCCAGCCGAGTAAAATACTTTCCATTTCAACTTCAACAGATGCTATACTGCACAAGCAAGAAAAACAATTGTTTTGTTTATCACTAAATACAGTAAACAAACATTTTACATATGTTCACTATATTTAGGAACAATTAGTGTAAGAGACAACTCGAATGCATGTAGCATAGCCTGCAGGAGCAGAATGGAAAAACATTCTGCTCCTGCAGGCTATGCTACATGCATGTGAACAGAACAGATTTATTGTAGCACCAAACATAACACCTAACAAAACACATTTGTCCTAACATTCACGTTCAAATTTTCAGTTCCAGAAAATACATGTAACAGCTGTTTGTAATACAGCCATTGGATTCAGAAAGTAGTCAATTTATGAAAAGCAAAATGAATATATATATATAACTTGAAATCAATTTGAATTGCATTTGAAATATTAAGAAATGCTAATTTTAGAAATAAAATTCTACTGCTGAAGTTGAACTAACATGCTATGTAAGCTTTGTGAGAAAGTGATAAGTTAGAAAAATATGTTGCCAAAGCTGATAGTTTGGAAGAACAATCCATATTCCTTGATGTTCGAGAGGTTTTGCTTCAGAACTAAATTCAAAACGCAGGCATAGTAATGCATAAACATTGCTAAAGGATATGACTCGATAACTTTCCTCTGTAACCCATTAATATGGCCACTCATTACACAGGCACCATCATAAGTTTGGCCAACTAACTTGTCCTTAATATTAAATTCCTTAATTTTGTTTACAACATGTTTAAAAAGACCACTAGACATTCTATCATCGCTTACGTCTGTAAATCCGATGAATCTTTCGTGTATTTGCCCATTATGGATAAAACGGGAAAACAGCTGATAGCTATGATTCTGACATGACATCAGAAGTTTCATCCAGAATAATGGCCACAAATGTAGCAGCAACAATATCTTTTTTATAACATCTTTAACCACATCAGATATAGTGCTAACGATATCATTTTGTACCACGGAAGAAGTTCCTTGAAATACAATCAAATTGCTTTAAATGACTGTCTAAAAGAGGATCATACTCCAGAGCATATTTAAAAATGCTATATAATTTCTCGATTAGCTGAATCTTCAGACTCATCATGACCTCTCAGAGAAAGCCCAAATAGTATACAGCATCAATTAATCTTTTTAAAATGTCTCTATTTTTCTTTACCTGTTCATTATGATGAGTAACTTCAATTTTTCTTTGTTTGTCAATGAGAGTGTCAATTCTTTGTTTTCCAAACATCTGGAGATTTAATAATGATTGAACATGTTATTGGGAGTGCTCATGTTTTTGCAATGCTGCTGCTGTTAAATGATTAAGGTTGGAATATCCATACTTATTCCAAATGCCTTTCTCTCTGGTGAATAATAAACAAGGCCAACAAAAAAAAGGTCTTAACTGCACTTCGCATCCAGTTAACCATTCTACTGTACTGTGAAATAGAGAAGTGGCTCATATACTCAGTTTTTGCATCTTGGTGTTTGCTCAGTAAATTTGAAAGAGAACAAGGCTTACCTCCTTCAACTACAGTCATACAATTTGTAAAAGTTCTGGCAGAAAACACAGGACATCCAGCAGATCGTCAACAGTTTCTCATTGTAAATATGGGGAAAAAAAGTTATGATGTGCTTGCTATTTGGCCACATGGCCCAGGCACATTGGATACATTCTTAGTGCATTTAAATAGACAACATCCAAAAATCCACTTTACAATGGAACTGGAAGCTAATAACTGTCTGCCCTTCCTGGATACATTAACCACACGTCTTCCGGATGGTTCCTTATCATTCTCAGTTTTTAGACAACCCACACATACAGGGAGATATGTATGGGTTGTCTAAAAATACACAAACAATCACACCGTCACCCTTCTCAACAGTATGGTATCTTAAAAATGCTAACCCACACAGCGAGAGCAATCTGTTCAATGACAATGCTCTTGCTGCTGAACTGGCTCACTTATACCACACCTTCTTGGCCAATGGCTATAATCCCCATAAGATAAACAAAATACTAAATGCTCCTAAGAAACTCCTCCCACTATCCATCACAGAGAACTACAACAAAACAGTCACCATCCCATACATTAAAGGCACATTGGAAAAGATATCTAGAATTCTCAATAAACATTAACTATGCACTGTATTCACACCGTGTGTCAAATTAGTAACTCTCATCTGTTCACCCAAAGACAGCATCCCTCCTTTATCACATTCAGGCGTCTACAAAGTACCCTGCTCATGTAATCAAGCCTACTATGGTCAAACAGGAAGAACTGCGGATATCCGTATCAGTGAACATAAAAGATACATCCGGCACTATCACTATGGCAAGTCGGGCATAGCAGACCATGCTTTGAATAACCCTGAACGCAGGATAACTGGAAGAACACAAAGGTACTACACAGAAGCTTTTACAAGTCAGAGAGACTATTCTTAGATGCAGCAGAAGTCTTAAAACATACTCTGAATCTCAACAAATATGGCTGTATAAATTTGCCTAAGATTTGGGAGACAGTCATCTTAAGACATAACTGGTACCTGCTTTCTGTCTCTGTTTTTTTTAGGATTTTAGTGTTTGTTTTGTTGCTAGTCCGCACGGTTAGCCTAGTGGCTTTGTGCTTCGCAACCATATGCCTGGGGAAGGAGTGTCCCAGGTTCAATTCCCGTCGAAGACGTGAGGATCTTCCTCAGGCATAGCCGAGTTAGCTGGTCTTGGGCATGGGCAGTAGGGTTTTTTCCGCCAGTTTATCTGGCATTTTTCATCCTGCAAGCAGGCAAACTGGCCCCGTGAACATATGCTGCTACAGTCAAAAATATACCCCCCCCCCCAGCAGCAGACGAGGCGACAGGTCGGTTGGGAGTGGTACTAACAAGAAGTCGCATGTAAGTAACACGTGGACCCTGCATAGAAAGCGGGAATAACGCATAGTGAAAGAAGAAGCGTTTGTGTTGTTGCTACAATTTTTTTTTTTTAGATAGAGGGCGCCTAATTAGAACTTTAGTGTCTTTGTGTTGTTGCTACAATTTTGTTAACATAGTTCCTTTGTTACACATATTGTTGTAGTCTCGCATACTGTGTTTTTGTGCTCTGAAGATGCTGGATATAACACACCAGCGAAATATCAGCAAATAAGTCAATATTTACTTATAATTCTGTGTTCTGATATATACTGTCAAAATTAAACAACATGTACGATGAACACAAGCCTTTCTACACATATAATATCGATGATATTGATATTATTTGGATGAGCACCACACACACGCACACCTAGAACACCTGGAATATTCACCTGATACATACATATATACTCACGCACACAGGAAAGTACTGCTGATAATTTTGAATTCATGCTTAAGAGCTTGCTCATTGGAGCAAATCATATATATCAAGAAATGATGAATTATGGTTCACTTTTATCCTTCTCTTTCCTTAATGGTACTATCTAAGCTCCTTTCCTTTTGTTCAGGTTATTGAACAAAAATTAAATTAAACCTTTGTTCCAACTGGCTACTATGAAGTAATGTATGAGATTAATATTATGATCATCCTACATTTAATAATTATAACTAGTTTCCAATCAATAATTTTTTTTTCTTTTCTCAAACTCATCTATCATTGGTCAGGCTGAATGCTCAAATCCTGTCGAGGATTCAAGGAATCCTTTATAAAGGCTTTTCTACTAAAGGTGAATAGTTAGTTAGTCTCAAACAAAGGTTGCAGCGGAAAAGTTTTCCTCCGTGCCACATGCATACGACAAACATAATACACTGACACTATAGCCTTAGTTGTTTCAGCAGTACTGCAAACCACACCTATATGTCTTCCACTGGGTCTTTGTTTTTTTTTTGGTCAATTTTTGTTTAAAATAAATTTTGCTGTTCTTTCACTTCTCCTGACAATAACCATTTTAGATTAGCCATGTTTCCTAGGTTACAATTTAGATTAGCCATGACTAATTTAAATAATAACCCAACATATATAGCATTAGCCATGTTACATATCCTTTCACATTAATAATACAGTTCTTTCCTGAAATATTCATTTTTGATAGGGTTCTGTCGAATGATTCTTATATCTATGGTCTTTAATCTTTGATCACCAACTCTCAGATCCATTTATGTTAAAACTGGTTTGAATACTGTCTAGCACACTGCTTTCTTGCTTTAGCTAATTTCTCTTGTTCCATATAAATTTATTTTACTGGCTTCCAACCATCTGCCTACCTACTTGAATGGCTTTTTCAAACAATTTCTTGAGTATAAAAAAGCCATCAAAAACTTGAAATATGGAAAGTCAGCTGGAGTAGATGATATTTGACCAAATGCTCAATGCTTGGTTAGAATTGGAATTCCAGATTATTGAAGTAGAGCTTTCATAGTTCCCATTTATTTATATATATATATATATATATATATATATATATATATATAAAAGGAACTAAAGCTGAATGTGAAAATTACAGAGGAATTTTTCTACTAAGCGTTCTAGGTAAGATATTTGAAAGAGTTTGAGAAAGATTGTGGAAGAGAAACTTGGAGAAGAACAAGGTGGCTTCAGGCCAAATACAGTTTGTCAAGATCAGATTTTCACTTTAAGACAAATAGTTGAGAAACATGGGAATATGACAAGGATCTGTATTTAAGTTTTGTAGATCTGGAAAAGACATACAAGGTGCTCAGGGAAAGGCTATTCAAAACACTACAGTGTATGGGATAAATGAAACATTACACATTGCAATACCTGGTCTATAAGTTGCAAGTTAGCAATTAGAATTGAAGGAAATACAGAAAGATGGAGTGATGTGAAATCAGGTGTAAGAGATGGATGCACATTATGAAAGAACATGACATTAGGCATGACATCAGAATTGGAAATGTCAAACTTAGCTCACTAGAATTCTCTAACTAAATTGAATGACAGCTGTAACAAACTTGGCATGAAAATCAGCAATAAAAAGACCAAAACTATGAAAATTGGCCTACAGAGCAAGTGCAATATTTCAGCTATTTAGGCACAGTTTTTAGTGAAGATAGCAGGTTAAATCTAGAAATAGACAACAGGATAAGAAAAGCTGATATGGCGGAGAGCCAGATGAATAAATTTATATGGAATAAGAGAGAAATTAGCCAAAATACTAAACTAGAAGTATACAAGACAGTGTTCAAATCAGTTTTAAGTTATGGATCTGAGAGTTCGATTAGAAATAAAGCACTTGATCAAAGTGCGCTCTACTTCATCAGAGTTCTGAGAAAGATTAGGAGAGTGAACAGATGGCATTAATGGTAGAATCATATTAAGAATGAAGACATTAGGAACTTGACATTATGTGCAGTAAAGAATGTGTGAGCAGAGTTAATCTAAAGTGACATGGCTACTTAAACAGAATGGGAAAGGAAAAGTTAGTAAAAGATGTTTCATGTCAAAATGGCAGGAAAGAGACCCAGATGAAGATATAAGTGGAGATTGATTCAATCTGAAGTGCCTTAGAAGAACAAAATGTTATCACTTGTCAGCACTCCTAAAATATTGGAGTGCTGACAAGTAATAACTAATTTTGGGGAAAATCATTGATAGGAGATTGGTAATAACGTTAACTTAATCATATAGTGCTATCATAGTAGCCTGAACACCACTCGAGAGTACATATCAGGAAATTGCTGATGCTTATATATATATATATATATATATATATATATATACAAACCTTCTCTGAGCAGCTTCTATTGCAGCTTTTTCTTGCTCTGCTTTCCTCTTCTGCTCTGCAAGCTTTTGTTCTTGGATCTCTTCATTAGCTTTTTCTTTGCGATACCTAGCAGCACGTTCTGCTCTAAAGTGAAAAATCAAATGTTTAAATTGATGCTGTTTAGGCATATTGGTTAGGGAAAAAAATAAAATAAAATTTAACATTTCCATTCTGGGAATTATTTTAATTATATGAAACATGATTTTGAAAATAACAAAACTAATCAAAATAGAGTAAGCAACACTTTTTTTTTTTTTTTGCCTTGCTATCCATTGAAAGATATTCAATGCTTAATGTAAGTCAATGGAGCAAGAAATGAAAAATCATTTTATAGATAATTTATTACTATTTATAACATTTAACCAGTAATATAATAGATATTGTTAATTTAAGATAGTCTTAAAAATGAAATCAAAAACTTGTCAGAACAAAGCAGTTTCAAAAGAACACAGGTTAATGTAAGTGGCAGTGAAGAGAAACCTTTGTACCACTGAACAGAAGTGTTGCATCATCAATATTGCTAATACAAGGAAGGACAACTGACATTCAAAATACCCCAGTTAAAACAAATTAAGAAACTAATGACCAGAGAATTAGAAGAAGTCGAGAAACATTCAAAAAACTTAGAATAAGAAAAATAACAATAAGAAGCAGCAGTGGTTATTTTGTAAAAATCAGGTGCCAGTACTCATTCTTTGCTAGCAGAAAAAACTAAAAATTAAAAGGATGTGAAGATAAAAAAAAATTTTAAAAATAAATAAATAAACAAAATCACTTATTAATATTTTTACTTCATAGTGTGACAATGTTTTTTTTGGAATAAGAATAGCATATTAAGAATATAACACAGAGTTAATTAGGCATAAATTTATTGTACAAATTAATAAAATATAACTGAAGTAAATATAATGATTTCAATAAAAAATTTAATTAGCAAATATAAAAAAGTTATAATATACATTTCAAAAGAACGTGTAGGATATATTTTGCATGAAGAATTGCATATGAAAAAGCTTTGTGCAAGATGGGTGCAGTGCTTGCTCACAGCAGATCAAAAACACACTCGCATGAAAATCTCCGAACAGTGCTTGGAGCATTTTAACAAGAATAAAACTGATTTTGTGAGTCGATTTATTACTGTGGATTAGACTTGGATTCACCATTGCACACCAGAATCCAAACAACAGTCAAAACAGTGGACAGAAGCTGGTTGTTCAGCACCAAAGACGACAAAGTCGGTTCTATCAGGAGGAAAGGTCATGACAACAGTGTTTTGGGATGCTAAAGGCATATTGTTTGTTAATTATCTTGAAAAGGGTAAAACAATAACCAGGGAATATTATTCCGATCTTTTACCAGACTAATTCGTGAAAAAAGACCTGTTTGCAGAAGAAAAAAAAATCATCTTTCATCAGGACAATGTACCTGCCCTCAAAGGTGTTTTGGTAATGGGAAAATTAAGGGATCTGCACTATGAATTGTTGGAACATCCACCTTATTCCCCAAATTTGGCTCTCTCTGACTTCTATCTCTTCCCAAAACTAAAACTCTTCCTTGCTGGTCAGCGTTTTTCTTTGAATCAAGAGGTGATTGCAGCTGTAGAGGGGTATTTTGCAGATGTTACTGGGAGCCACTACAGGGACGGGATAATGGCGGCGGAGCATCGCTGGAATAAATGTATTAGTCTTGAGGGAGATTATGTTGAAAAAAAAAAAAAAAATTTGAAATTATAAATTCATTTTTTCATTGTTAGGCTGAGAACTTTTCAGACCACCCTCATATAGTGAATATCCTAACAGATGCAGATGCAGTGAAAAATGTAACATTCATTAATAACTAAGCTTATTTGCATTCTAGGTTAAATGCATAAAAATTACTGAATATTACAAATTTCTAAATGTACCACATCTGTATGCAACATGTCACTATTAATAAAGGTGCCACTAACACTGTACTATTGCATACCATCCCAAAAAAAAAGCACTGAGAAAAACAAGATAAGTCAATTAGAATATAAATAAACAGGAGTAATAACGTACAGCGATTCAATAATGAAATTTGCACTTGCTGAAAGAGTCACTACGTCAAGCTTTCTAGAGGAAAAAAAAAATTAAAGGTGTCACAAATGTAACAGAGAAACAGAAACGAAAAGTAAAAGAAATGGGAATTTTTACTGGAATTAAATATAGTATGCATAGAGTATAAGTATTGTTAGAAGTGAGAAAGAAAAGTGACAGTGAAAATAGTAGGTTTATTACCAATATATGACAGGACCAAGTTAAGAAGGGCTATGATAGCAAATGATTCATAGTGCTGGCCTTGTAGAAGAAAGGTGAACAAGTCTGAAATGGTAGGAAAAAACTTTGTATAAGGATGCCTAAACTTGAATGGATATGGCATCAGGAGACTGGAGAAATTAATTATTGAGGTGAGAGCTAACCCAGAGGATTAGGGAAACTACATCATCATAGGAGGGATGGTGAGAATGTATGTGTAAGTTCAGCTATAGTATATAAACTTAATAATGATATATATGTCACTGAGCATGGTATGAATCTGATGAAGGAGAGGAAATGCACACTTTGGGTTTGAACTTTGAGTGTCTGGAGAGTGAAAGGAGAAAGTTGCCCAACTGGGCCAAGTACAATGTAGATGTACATATAAGAAAAAGTTAAGTGATAATTAGTTATAGTCCACATGGTTAGCCGAGTGGCTATGCACTCCGCAACTGTATGCCTGGGAAAGGAGTGTCCTGGGTTCGATTCCCATCACTGATGTGAGGAACTTAGGATCTTTCTCAGACATAGCCAAGTTAGCTGGTCTTGGGCATGGACTGCAGGGTTTTTCTCCCCGGTTTATCTGGAGTTTTTTCATCCCACAAGCAGGCAAACCGGCCTTGAGTACTCAACGCTTCTACAGGTATAGGATACATCGGGAGTCATAGCCTTATCCTTGTGTACAGTTGCGGTTAAATGAATAGAAAACCCTCGACACTGCAAGGTAAAAGAGGGAAGAAGAAGAAGAAGAAGAATTAGTTATGTCCAAACAAAAATGTCAGGAGCATCAGGAACAAGGGATTTGAGTTCATTGCTTTGGTCAATGCATTGGAGGACTCAGATTGTTGGCATGAGTGAAAGCTATCTGTAAATGTGATTGAGTGTAAACAGTATAGTATTTTTAGGAAGGACAGAATAGATAGGAAAGGAGTGGAGGATATTACTAATGATATATTTATTATTATTATTTGACACCTCCAGGGAGCCAAGGACTCATCGAGAGAGGGCACCTGCTCTACAACTCCGTCTCCACCATTCAATCACCAGCTGACCACAACTACATCAACACCATCTACCGCCGACCACCACTGGTATTTCCACAGACAATCACAAACATCCATACCCATGGTGAGATTCAAACCCGCAGCATTTTGGCTGGAGAGCGGATACGCTATCCACTCGGCCAACCAGGCCAGCCGAGTGGATAGCAACTCAGCCAATATGATGATCGAAGTTCAGTTAGGCAGAAATGTATGAAAGCAATAACAGTAATAATGTGCTATGCAGCAGCAAGTATGAGGCTATATGGTGTGAGGGGTACAGGCTAATAGAATAAAATATATGGTGGGGTGTTGCTAAAGACTTCATAGTTCAGTTGATGGTCATGATGAAATGTAATGTCAAATTATCTTGATGGGTACTAAGCCAGTAATCATTACAGGTGACTTAATTGAACAGCAGAGAAAACTCATGATAAAAATGAAGAAGAATTTACTGAATGTTGCGAGACAGCTTTCTCAAGCAGGATGTAAAAGGACTTGAGGTCAAAGAGAATGACATTTGATCACAGCAACAGATGACATTGCAGTTAAGAATGTGATAGTTTGGCTACCGGGTGGCAACAGAAATCATGCTAAACTGACCGGGGAAGCAGCTAACTATATGGATGCTCTGATTGCATCCTGACCAATAAAGACAAAAATTATGATAGACAGGACAATACTAACGTTGGCTGCCTGGTATCAATTACTGGATGGAAAAGATATCAGCAATGCATGGGAAGTTTTGAAAGCATGCTTAAATGAGCAGTATTTGAATATGAAGAACAGGGTGGGAGTGAAATTGATGTGCAAGTTTATTTAAGCAAAAGATCCATTAGATGATGATGTGGAGGGAAGGAAGAAAAAAAATGAGAATAAGAGTGAGGGGAGGTTATGAACTATGTAAGGTGCATACCAGAAAATTACAAGTATTGTACAGAAAGCTAAATAGGAGTATATCAAGAAATTAGTTGAACAGCTGAAAGCAATCCAAAAGAATTGTATCATTATGCCACAAGTAAAAGAAAGAATGAATGAATGTGGAAGAATAACTTCGCCTGAATGCAGATTGTACACTTATGACAATAAAGACAATATCCCATCTGTTTCTATTGTTAAATTTTTATCCATGGTATGCAATAGCTCTTGAAATTCATTCTCACATACTTTCATCTCATCAACTGTAGTGGGTAGGGTTTGTCGGTTTTTAAAAACCAGTGTTTTTGGATAAATTTGTAAAATTCAAAACTGGTTTTTAAATTTAAAAAACAGTTTTAGATACTAGAATTAATATGTAAAAATTAATTATTTAATTAAAAACGTTAACATTTTGACTTGAAACTGATGTATATATTACAAGTGAGGAATTGGAAGATGATGTACAGTGTTAAGATAATTATGGCGAGGATTTTTTAAATTCTCTTGATCTAGATAACGACTGTGGATTCCCTATGTTGTCTGACAATTACAAACAATCAATTTCCCAAATTAGAAAAATTTGCAATTTTTTTAGAAAATCTCCTGTAAGAGATAGCATCCTTCAGAATTATGTAAAACAAGAAAAAGAAAAGGTGTGATTCTTGACTACCAAACAAGATGGAATAGTTGAGAGGCCATGATTGAAATATTTATAACATTAAAAGAATGTGTTGTTTTAGCTTTAAATGATACTGGTACTTCTCATATGTGAAACGAAGCTCAATATCCTAAAATCATGGAACTTCTTAAAGTGCTGGGACAAGTACGTCTAGCAGCTGAGGCCTTAAGATGCAGAGATGCCAATTTATTAACAAGTGAAGGCATATTTGAATTTCTGTTAAATGAACTAAAAAATTTAAAGACTGAAATTAGTTCCAAATTATTAAATGCTTTAGAAGTACAAATTCAAGAAAGAAGACAAGTTGGATTGGTAACCCTTTTGCTATATTTGCAAAATCCACAAAACATTTCAACAAAGAAATCTAGTGTATTCCACTAGCTTCAAAACTCAATATTATTAAGTTATCTAGAAAAATATTGTATAGAATATATATCCAAATTCTTGTATGGAAACAGGTTCTGATGATGAATATATTGGAGATGGAGAAACTATTAATCAGAGCAATGCTCTAAAAGAAGCCATGGAAAAATCAATTCATAGGTTTCCCTGAAGAAATAATATCAAATTCAAAGACACTGAAAGCCAAATTTTCAGTATTTGAGGCAACCAATAAAAGAACAAAGAATTTAGATTTATTGTTCGATGCCCTGAAAATAATAAAACCAAAGTTCAGTAGCCAGTGAGAGAGTATTTTCTATTTCAGGCAATTTTGTATCTAGAATAAGAACAATATTAAGTAATTGTTCAGTGGACATTTTATGTTTTTTGAAATCATATTTCATGAAGAAAAATACTAAATGAAATAAAAATTTATAATTTGTATGGATTTTAGTTTTTTTTTTTTTTTGTATGAAGTATATTGTATATTTTGTATTTTGTTATATTTTTGTAGTTTCCATAAATATTAAACAAACTGAAAAATTGTACTGATATTATTTATTTTTTATTTACTTGGTTTTGTATGGAGTATATTTTATTTTGTTATATAATTGTAGTTAGCCTCAGGGACTCACTTTAGTGAGTATGGGTGTGGCAAATCCGAGGTACCTGATGCTGGACCATGCCTTACTTCATGTAATATATATCTGTTATATTATCTGTATACTGGTCCCTCCTCTTCCTCCCTTGCTTTTTTCTTTCTTTCTTCTCTTCTTGCTCCTATACCCAAATGCTATTAGAGTATTCGAGGAGAATCTTTCCTATTTTGCTGTGTCATTTCGTCTTGTGCTAACAGGACATTATCAAACACCGTAACATGATCAGGCCATCAAAAAATGTTCATACCGCATCGTCCGTCGCGCGGGTTACCAAGGGACGTGTTCGAGTTTTAGGCAGAGGGACCCGTTCGAAAAATATGTTACAGTCTCCCTTAGACACCACTCCTCAGCACTCTGCAAGAGGAAACTCCATCAATGGGTCTTCTACCTATTTGGGGAGGTGTTTAGGGGCAGCACAGACAAATGATTCTGCAAAAGGACAGAAATGGCAACGACATTTTCGTTGATTTCGGCTAGACTTAGTCGGGCTTTCTTCGACCAAGAGGAAAGGCTCTGGAACTGTCGACCTGGATAAGGGGTGGAAGCTCTACTACTCTGGTGTGAGCCCGACAATCTCTGCTCAGGCGGTGTGGGGATACTCACAAGCTCCCAGCTATCAGACTGTGTTGCTGAGTGGATCCCATTGGGGGATGGGTATGTGTGTTAAGGCTTCAGATGAAAAACTATGATTTGGCTGTGGTGCAAGCCTATGCATCTAATCTCGAGTCAGAACACTCTGCCTACCTAGAGGAAGTGGATGCTGCTTTTGACAGGGTGACAGACATGGAATCAGTCCTGCTAATGGGCGACTTCAATGCACATGTTGGAACAGATGACCAGACATGGAGGGGTGTGGCTGGGAGGAACAGTGCCCCAGACCTTAATGCGAATGGGTTGAAATTATTGGACTTCTGCTGTACTAACAGCTTGTCCATAATGAATACCTTCTTCCCGCACTGAGAAGTCCATACTATACCTGGTAGTACAGAGATACACTAGAACAAAGGTCTCTGATTGACTTCTTTATAGTCTCAGCAGACCTATTTTCCTCAGTGTTGGACGTTCGTATGAGAAGAGGGGAAGAACTGTCAACTGACCACCACCTTGTTGTGTGCACTCTACGGCTTCAGAAACCAGATGCTACCATCAATGCTGGTAGGCCTAAGCAGTTTTACCATGCAAAATGGGAGGCATTGGAAAATGAGGCTGTGAGGAAGAATTTTGCAGATGACATTTCTTCCAGGTTCAAAGAGATTCCCAAGCATACTGCAGATGTTGAGGAGGAGTGGAAGCAGTTCAGAACAGCTGTCACTGCCTCTGCACTCTCATGCTGTGGCAGAAAACGGCTCGGCGTGGCAACGGGCAGTGAGAAAAGGACACCTTGGTGGGACCAAGAAGTCCAAAAAACTGTCCGGGCAAAAAGGAGTCCTACCTAACATGGCTTAGGTAGGACTGAGATGCATTTGCGGTATGCTGAGGTACGAGAAGCTGCTGCTGAGGCAATAAAGACAGCAAAGGCTTGGGAATCCTTTGGAGAAAGATTAGACTGATCCTATGCAAATGCAAACAAAATATTCTGGCAGACCATCCACCACCTTCAAGGGAGGAAATCGTGCACAGCAAGGGCAATTAAGGCCTCTGATGGTGCACTTTTAACAACCGAGAAGGATATCCTCCATAGATGGAGGGAATACTTTGAGAGCCTTCTTAACCTGGGTGGCCCAGCAGTTGTGGTCATCCAAAAGGTGCAGATCAGGGCAATGACTAGTCTCACAGCAGAAGAGGTCCATTTAGCAATAAAATCACTAAAATTGGGCAAGGCTGCTGGCGATGATGAAATTCAGCCCGAAATGCTAAAAGCCTTAAATCGAGATGGTGTTCTCTGGCTGACTCGAGTGTGTCAGACTGCTTGGATATCTCAGCGAGCACCAAAGCAATGGCAGACAGGCATAATAATACCAGTCTTCAAGAAGGGAGACCAGAACGATTGCAGTAACTATCGTGGCATCTCTCTGCTCAGCCTGCCTGGGAAAGTGTATGCTAGGTGCTTGGAAAGACGGTGCAGGAGCATAGTTGAGTCAAAGTTCAAGGAAGAACAATGTGGTTTTCATCCTGGTAGAAGCAGAACTGACCAAATCTTCACTTTAAGGGAAGTCTTTGAGAAATCTTGAGAACATGCCAAGAATGTCTACACATGTTTTGTGGACTTGGAGAGGGCATATGACTGGGTTCCTCGGGATAAGCTTTGGCAAGTAGTACAGGAGTATGGAGTGGATGGCCAACTATTAGCTGCCATCAAGTCCCTGTATGAATACCCAGAGTTTTGTGTCAGGGTAAACAGCACAAAGTCTGAACCTTTCACAGTCTCCATTGGCCTCCATCAAGGGTGTGTTCTGTCACTCCTCCTTTTCATAATATTTATGGAATGGATTGATAGGCACAGTCGAGGCAGTGAGTGTGTCAGAATTGGAAGATGTAGCATTGGACGTCTGCTTTATGCAGATGACCTCCAGCGGACCCTGGATAGGTTTGTAGTTTGTGCAGGCACAGGAATGAAGGTCAGTGTGGCCAAAACTGATACATTTGTGGTCTCAAGGCAACCATCCCAGTGCACTCTACATGTAAGTGGAGTCCCAATGAGGTAGGTGGAGAAGTTTAAATACCTTGGGTCCATATTCACGAATGATGGAAAATGGGACGTAGAGTGAGATACTCGAATTGGCTTAGCAAGCTCAATATTGAGGGAGCTTGGCTGTTCCGTAGTATTGAAGCAGGAGTTAAGCCAGAAGGCAAAGCTGGCTGTCTTCAATAGTCTATGTCCCCATCCTCACCTATGGTCATGAGAGTTGGGTAATGACCGAAAGAATGCGGACACGAATCTAAGCGGCTGAAATGAGGTTCCTTTGAGGGGTTGCGGGGCTGACAAGACTCGACAGAGTCAGAAGCTCTGCAATTTGGGAAACCCTCGATACTCAACCGCTTCTCCATGTTGAGAGATCACAGTTACGTTGGTACAGGCACCTGGTCAGAATGCCATAAGAGAAGCTCCCTCAGAAGGCCCTCTTTGCCAAGCCAGAGGGTGGGAGGCCACGTGGAAGGCCAAGGACTCGCTGGATAGATTATATCCAAAACCTTGGGTGAACACGTTTTGGGAATCCCACCAGAACACCTGAGCTTGGTGGCAGAGGATCGTGACCACTGGAAGTTCCTTTTGCAGCTGTTGCCCCCACAACCCAATTAGGAAAGGTGGGCCTTGAAGATGTATGTATGTATATTTTTGTAGTTCCATAAATATTAAACAAACTGAAAAATTGCATGGATTTTAGTAATTTTAGTTATTTATTTATTTCTTTGTTTTTGTAGAGAGTATATTTTATTTTGTTATATTTTTGTTGTTCCATAAATATTAAATGAACTGAAAAATTTTAAAATAAGCATAAATTTTTTTTACCGTTTTAATTATATATATATATATATATATGGGGTGCTTAATGGTTAAAGCTGTATAACTGAGAGGAGACCTCCACATAGCCTTTAAAGGAATGCGGAGAACTGACCAGGGCTTCTGACCTAATGTCCAATCCTCACCTTCTCGTGGTGCACTCTGTTGGGTATCTACCTGAATACTGAATGAACAAAGATGGGCTGGCAATTTGGGATTGAGCCGACCAAATTGTATTTCTATTGGTTAAACCAAAATACAAAATGATGGTACAACATGACAAAATTTCATGCCGGCTGGTGCGTCGCACAGTTAAACAAGGCCCCCGTTGTTTTCGCCAGTTAACCAGGACGAACAGCGAAAAGTCAGCTACTGGAACAAATCTAAAAACACACCCCAACTCAACATTACCAGAGTTAAAGATTGGTACTATCAACATAAGAAGCATGAATGGCAAAGAAATGGAGCTAGCTGAGGAATTAGATAAGTACCAGATCGACATAATAGGGGTGACTGAAACAAAAAAGACAAAAACTGGCGAGATCTTTCTGAGCAATAAATACAAAATGTTATATTCAGGCAATGACAATCAAGGAAAAGAAGGAGTAGCCATAGTATTCAACACAAAATATGAGGCTAATCTTCTTGAATGGCAGTCAGTCTCAAGTAGAGTAATGTGGGCAAATATGAGAATGGGGAACTGGACAATGAGACTTATTTGTGCCTATGGTTCCACAGAAGGTTCTACTAAGGTAGAAGTGGAGGAATTTTTTGAGGCTCTAGAGAAAGCTACTCACACAATGAAAAAGGAAAAGTTGGTCCTTGTTGGGGATCTAAATAGCAGAGTAGGAAGTGATTGTCAGACATACAAAAATGTTTTGGGAAAATTTGGAGAAAAGAGCAAAGCTAATAATAATGGCAAATACCTGTTGGATTTCTGCTCAGGACATGGACTGGTTATTACTAACACCATGTTCCAACATAAAAATGTGCACAAATTCACATGGAGAGAAGAGGCAAGGAATAAGAAAAGTCTCATTGACTATGTTATTGTTGATAGTGATGTTTTCTCCCTGGTGCAGGACACCAGAGTGTACAGAGGATTTGAAACTGAAAGTGACCACTAATTAGTCTTGAGCAGGAAAAAATTGAATTTCATATCGAAAATAATGATATGTAAGAAAGTTTTAAAGCGAATAAAAGTTGAGCAGCTCTCAGATGTGAACTGTAGACTAAAATACATAAAGATTAATGAAGGAAAAATGAAAGAGTTTGAGAACAGGAACCAAACCTTGGAGATTCAGTGGCAAGCCTTGAAGAAAACCCTGATTGATTCAGCTAGAGAGGCATGTGGTGAAGTTGTCTGCAAGGATAGAAAAATTAGAACTCCGTGGTGGACACAGGAAGTTAAAGAGGCAGTGAAGGAAAAGAAGAAAGCATATCAAAAGTTCCTGGCAAATAAGTCAGCTTGTGCTCTTAGAGAATACAGAGACAAATGTAAGAAAGCTAAACACTGTGTAAAACTAGCTAAACAAAAGTCATGGGAGGACTTTGGCAAGAACATAGAAAATAAATATCAAGAAGGTGGCAAAATATTCTGGAGGTTGTTGAAGAAGCTTAGGAATGGAGGAAAGAGTGCTGTAAAAGGAGTTCGAGATGATAAAGGTGAAATGAAAACAGGAGAAAAAGATATCCTTGAAGTATGGAGTAATTACTTTGAAAATTTGCTAAATGAAACAAGCAGTAATGACAGCACAGAGATAAGAAACACTGACTAGGCATGCAGTCAGGAATACATATCCTTTCTTGAAGTAGAAAAAGCAATCAAAGGCTTGAAATGTGGAAAGGCAGCAGGAGTAGATGATATTCGACCAGAAATGCTGAAGTATGGTGGTATAAGAGTCTTACAGTGGCTGCACTGCATAGTTCAGAATGCCTGGACAGAGGGACGAATTCCAGATGATTGGAGTAGAGCTCTCATAGTACCCATATATAAAAAGGGAAATAACACTGAATGTGAGAATTACAGAGGTATTTCCCTACTGAGTGTTCCTGGCAAGATCTATGCAAGTATACTTGAGAAACGGTTGAGAAGAATTGTGGAAGAAAAGCTTGGTGAAGAACAAGCTGGATTCAGGCCAAATAGAGGCTGTCAGGATCAGATCTTCACTTTACGACAAATAGTCGAGAAAGCATGGGATATAACAAAGATCTCTATTTAAGTTTTGTTGATTTGGAAAAGGCATATGACAAGGTGCCAAGAAAGAAGCTATTCAATACGCTACAATTATATGGTGTCAATGGGGCATTATATCAAGCAATACTTAGTCTTTATTTGAGCTGTAAGTCAGCAGTTAGAAATGAAGGAAGTACAGGAAGATGGTTTAATGTTAAATCCGGTGTGAGACAAGGATGTACATTATCCCCTCTGTTATTCATTATCTATATGGATCACATTATGAAGGAAACTGGTATTAAACAGGATATCAAAATTGGAGATGTTAATGTCAGCTCTTTGCTTTATGCAGATGATGTTATACTTCTAAATAAATCCACTACAAATCTGCAAGATTCTCTGACTAAATTGAATAACTGTTGTAATAGATATGGTATGAAGGTCAGCAATAAAAAGACAAAGACAATGAAAATAGGCAGAATCATTGAAAATGTCAACTGTGTTGTGAATGGAGAACCTGTGGAACAAGTAAAACATTTCAGCTACTTAGGCACGATTTTTAGTGAAGATGGTAAATTAAATATGGAAATAGACAACAGAGTCAACAAAGCTGGTATGGTAGGAAGTCAATTGAATAAATTCATATGTAATAAGAGAGAAATTAGTCGGAACACTAAATTAGCTGTATACAAGACAGTGTTCAAACCAGTTTTAACTTATGGATCTGAGAGCTGGGTCAGAAGTAAAACACTTGACCAAAGACTAGAGACTGCAGATATGAGAGTCCTGAGAAAGATTAGAGGTGTGAACAGATGGAATCAATGGCAATATCATATTAAAAACGAGGATATTAGGAAAGAACTTGACATTGTCAGCATCCAGGAATGCATTAGCAGAGCTAATCTCAGGTGTATGGTCACTTAAATAGAATGGGCGAGGAAAGATTAGCAAAAGAAGTGTTCTCTGCCAGGTTGGCAGGAAAACGACCCAGAGGAAGACCGAGATATAGGTGGATTGATACAATACAAAGTGTCTTAGACGATAGAAATATAAGATCTGGTAATGTTGGAGTCTTGACAAGTAACAGACTGATTTGAAGGAAAATTGTAGATAGCAAGTTAGTAATGATGTAAATTTTTCATGTAGTACTATCATATCCTGGACACCCCTTGAGGGTAAATGGCAGGAATTTGATGATGATGATGATATATATATATATATATATATACATACACATATACATATATATATGCTTTCAGGAACATTGATTCGGTTGTTATGATACATTTTAATAAAAAGTTTTAATGACTAAAAACAAGAATAATAGTAAGGCTTTGTAGAAAGTATTTTACCTTGAGTATAATAAATGGTATTATAATAAATGGTATAATAATAGTAAGGCTTTATTGAAATAAAAACACGACTAGTTTCGGCTTTTGACAGCCTTCTTCAGGTGTCTTCTAAGAATAGGAAACAGTAATAAAAACACTGAAGTTTAAAACTGTGAAGCACAGGAAAATTGCACTACATAATTGACATGAAAAAACGTATTTACATTTAAGTTGTTCTTACAAACGTGGCATTGTTTGTTGAGTGCGTGCTTGCAGACTCTCGCGAACACCAGTACCGAACAACAGCAGAGTGACTATCGGGGATGTTGTAGCTCAAATTGTTATTTAAATGTTCACAATTAAGGATGATTTCTCTGGACTCCACAAATTTTCTCTCAAACTCATCATTGCAATGAAAGATGTTTTCGGATCTATCCCAGCAGACTGAATGACCCTGGTGTTCATCATCAGGATTGTTCGAGAAAAGAACATGACTAGACAAGGCACTGGCATCTGTTCTTTTGTAAGAGATGTCTCTCTTGTGTTCCTCCATATGTAATTCAATAGATTTATTTGTATGACCAAAATAAGTGATATTACAATCACACCATAACTTATATATGACAGGATACTTCAGATTATGATGACGAGGCTTTAGATGGCTTACTAGCAAGCAGATTTTTGGAAGTGTAGTGAATAAGGTTCTGATGTTATACTTTTTTAAGAATTTTAGCTAATTTTTTGGAAACTGAACTGATGTATGGGATGGAGATGTTACCCGTAAAATTAGTTATTTCTTCAGTGCAGTGGCTAGGCGGCTTTAGAAGAAAAAAATTTTTAATGGTTTTATCAGAATATCCATTTTGTCTAAAGACATGCGAGAGGTAATTAATTTCTTTTTGAAGTTCATCTGGGTCATTCAGAAGAGAGCATGCTCTATGTCCCAAGGTAGAAATAGTTCCAAGTTTTTGTGGAGGAAAATGATGGGACTGACTGTGAAGATAGCTATTAGTTTGCATAGGTTTTCTATACATGGAGATTCTAAATTTTATATATATATATATATATATATATATATATATATATATATATATATATATATATATATATATATTTTTTTTTTTTTTTTTGTAAAGATTCAAAAACCGGTTTAACCAGTTTTTGGAAATACTGGAATTCGAAAACTGGTTTCTTCAAAAGTCGGTTTTTGCATAAAACCCTAGTAGTGGTAGCACTGTGCACCATGTTACATACACTTGATTGAGCGATCTTAGCAAAGTGAGCACAGATTTCAGAAATTAGTATATGAGAGGTGTTACCTCAAGGACTCACTTTAGTGAGTATGGGCATGGCAAACTGAGGTGTCTGATGCTGGATCATGCCTTACTTCATGTAATATACATCTGCTATATTATCTGTAGACTGATCCCTCCCCTTTTTTCTTTGCTTCTTTCTTGCTTCTTCTCCCAATGCTAGAGTATTTGAAGTGGGGGGATGAATATTTCCTATTTTGCTGTGTCATTTCGTCTTATGCAGTTACTGAAGTGGGCAAGTTAGCCCCAATAGGTGCAGGTCCCAAGCCCAGATAAATGGCAAGGGTTGACGTCAGGAAGGGATCTGGTTGTAAAACGTCTTCACTGCCAGCTCTAGCTATGATCAAATGAGTCAAGAAAGTGATACAAGGGCTAGGGCGTACCCCTTAGGCAATGGACAGCTACATCGCCCTACAGCTGCGAGAAGTGGATGAGGGCTACCTGATGAGGAAGAAGTTGGACATTTTATGTGTGCAGGAGACAAGGTAGAAGGGGGGAAAAGGCAAAGGAACTGGGAGACAGGTATAAATTGTTTTCTACTCTAGAGCGAATAAAGAGGAAAGAAATGGTGTCAGAATTGTAGTGTATGGCAGAATGAAGGCGAAGTACTGGAAGTGGGTAGGAGGAATGACAGGATTATGCGAATGAAACTGCATCTTGGAGAAGAGCAAGTTGGCTGTACAGCAGAGGATAATGATGAGTTTTGGAACATGCTAGATGAAGAAATGAGAGAACTGGAAGAAAATGAGATGGCGATTGTCAGAGGAGACTTGAATGGATGCATATGAAGGCAGAATATGGACTATAAAAGGGTGCATGGTGGCCATGGAAAGGGAATGATGAACCAGGAAGGAGAGAGGATTGTGGACTTCACGGTAGCAGTTGATCTAGCAATTGTAAACTCGTTTTTCTGTAAGAGGGAAGAACTGTGATAATATTTAGAAGTGGTAACAACAATTCACAGATTGGCTACATTTTGACTGCAAGAAACACCTTAAGGAAATAACAGATTGTTAGGTAATCCCAACAGATCAAGTAGAACAGCAACACCAGCTGCTGTGCACAGATTTCAAAATAAGGTCAAAGAACCTTTGGACGCCATGGGATGAAGACAATTAAGTGGTTTCACTTAAAAAGAGAGTGTGAGGAACCTTTTTAAGGAGAGGATATTAGAGAGGATTTCAGATGGACTAGAAAGTGTACAAGATTGGTGGAGACATAATTCAAAAGCAAGTCTGAGCTGTGCAATCTAGATACTTAGCAAAGCATCTGGAAAGATTAGAGAGCAGGAGGGTTGGTGGTGGAATAATAATGTACAAGAAGTAGTGACGGCTAAGAGGAAGGCAAAGCAGAAGTGGGATGAGTCAAAAATTTATTGATTTAAATTTATTTTCAAAAGTTTGAGTCAAAAATTAAACTGAAAAATTTATTGATTGGCAAAATATAGAAATAAGGCATCAAAGGACATCTTACATGTGAGGCAGATCAAAGACTCTGGAGGAAGAGTATTAAGGAGGGCTGTGGATATAAGAAACAGATAGAGAATATACTTTGAAGGGCTTTTAAATTAGGAAAATGCAAGGATTCATAGAGAAGATGGGCAGCCTTATGAAGAGATGGTGCAGAACATCAGTAAAGTGGAAGTAAAGGAGGCCATAAAGAGGATGAAGAATGGAAAATCGGTGGGCCCTGACAGGATCCCAGTGGAGGCACAGAAGCACTGGGGGAAGAAGGAATTGACCTGCTGTGGGACCTGTTCATAAAAGTTTGCGAACAGGAAAATATGCTCAAGGAGTAGAGGGAAAGTACTATCTTGTCCCTATCTACAAGGGTAAAAGGGATGCACAATACTGTAAGAATTACAGAGGAATAAAGTAATGTCCCACACAATGAAAAATCCTAGAAAGGGTTCCTTGATGGAACAGGAGGAGCCTTGACAGGAGGTGGAGACTGCAAAGGAGCAATTTGGTTTCATGCCTGGTCAATCGACGACAGATGGTATCTTTGGGTTACAACAGATGACAGAAAAGTTTCGAGAGAAACAACAGGAGCTACATCTGGTGTTTACTGATCTGGAGAAAGTGCACGATAGAGTGCCAAGGTAAAAAGTCTGGAGTGCCAAGGCAAGAAGGTGCCGGAGAAATATGTCAGGTTGGCACAGGAGATGTACAGAAATGTGAAGACAAGAGTTTGGACCTGCCTGGTAGAGAGAAAAAGTTTTCAAGTGACAGTTGGTTTGCATCAAGGATCAGCATTAAGTCCATTCCTGTTTATTATTGTGATAGAAGTGTGTCGGAGGAGGTGAGAAAAGAAGTACCTTGGACAATGTTGTATACGGATGACATCGTGCTGTGTGCAGAATCAAGAGAAGAAGTGGCTGCTAAACTGGAAAGATGGAGGAAAGTACTGGAAGAAAGAGAGAGAGAGAGGTATGAGACTGAGCAAAAGTAAGACAGAGTATATGTGTTGCAAAGTGGATAGCAGCCAAGAGATAGATCTGGAGCTGGAAAGAAATGCCATCAGGAAGTTTAGAGACTTTGGATACTTAGATTCAACAGTGAAAGAGGATGGAGAGGCAGAGAAGGAAGTGGGATGAGAAGGGAGAAGAATACAAGCTGGATGGAGGAACTGGAGAGATATGGCTGGAGTGCTATGTGATAAGAGGGTGCCAATCAATCTAAAAGGCAAAATCTACAGGATAGGAGTGCGACCAGCTATGACGTATGCTATGGAAACTGTGGCCCTGAGGAAAAATAAAATCAGCAGGATGGAGGTAGCAGAGATGAGAATGCTTAGGTGGATGTGTGGCGTGACTAAAAAGGATTGTCTGAGAAATGACTATGTAAGGGGGACAGTGAAAGTTATGAACTTGGGAACGAAGATACAGGAAGCAAGGTTTTGGTTGATGAGGAGGGAGGATGAGTATGTGGGAAGAAAGATCATGCAGAATAGACATGCAGAGGAAGCATGGATAGCCAAAGAAGAGATGGAAGGAGCTGGTGGAGAAGACTCACTAAAAACAGTGATCCTACTTAAGTGGGATAAGCTACAGAAGAAGTATATGAGAGATGTAAATCTGCTAGATTTAGGCATGTGTGTATACACACACACACACTCACCCACCAATGTTCTCCCCCCTTCCGGCTTTTAAACTCATATTTGAACATTATACAAATGTTCAAATATCACTGTATCATGGATGCTTGAATCTCCTGGTGAAAAATTAATTTCAATGTGCAGCATGACACCACCTTGCTTATAAAGTCTGAAAAAAGTTCCACATTTGGCTTCAAGAGCAAGTTTTCCAGATTGCTAATGGCCCATAATACTGAATTTACGATAGGTTATATATTTACATCATATACATTTAGTACCACAGTACTAAATATGTGCAAGTGTAGCTTCTTAGGCAAGTAGGAGCATAGTAATGAAATTCTACTAGTAAATTTTTCTAGAACCTGAAGACCTCTTATTATTAAAAATGGAACAAACAACCATTTTCCTATTTGCTAAGGCAGCTATACTCAGAGTAAATTAGATCTTATATCAAATACAACTATATCCTCAAGAAGCCATGCCTTCAGATTTGAAATCAACCACATCTGCCACAGAAAACCAGACACCAGCTGAACGGTCAGCTCTTAAGGATCTATGACATAATTAAAAAATAATTATCCTCCTAGCCAATAAAGATAATACTATATATGTATATATAAGGGTTACCCAAAAATTTACCATAATGCAAAAAATGCTGACATGTAAAGATAAGGAGGTGATAGTTCCATTCTGTAAGGTGCTAATTAGGCCTCATTTGGATTTCTGTATATAGATCTGGTCATCTGGCTATATCGGTGATAGGGAAACATTGGAGAGAGAGAGTGCAGAGCCAAATAACTCATACCCAATATACCAACTCCGAAATATTGAGTATGAGGACAGGTTAAGGAAATGGGATCTTCAGGGCTTGGCAGATAGGAGGAGGAGAGATGACATGATTGAAATGTATAAGCTGGTGAGAGGAGCCTATCAGATAGAGGGGAATTACTGCATAGGATAATGGGTGATGTAAGAACTAGAGGTCATCACTGGAGGTTGTATAAAGATCATGTGAGTAAAAAAAGGTAAAAAATTTTTTTTGGTTGCAGATGGTGAACAAGGAGTGGAATGCACTGCCAGAATGAGTTGGCACATGCCCCAACACTGAATGTTTTCAAAGCAAGGTATGATATTTATTGTAGTCTGTGAGTATTCAACCTTCTGCAATTAAGTCTTTGGACTCAATGGAGGCTTGGAAATAATGCTAATAATAATTCTGGATATGTAGTAGTTTGAAGAAGCTTTAAGTAAAAAAAAATCCTCCTTGAGTTTGTTGTCATCATGAAAAAGAACATTTGATTCTATCCTTTGCCATACTCTTCACTTGAGCCTACTTGTGACATTCCCATTTCCTGATTACCTGTTCTATAGAAATTTCTGCCTTGATCTTCATGCTGTCTCTTGCCCATTCCTATTCCTTCAAAATGCATTGTTAAGAAATTACTGTCTCTCAAATGTCCTTCATTTTCTACTGTCATAATAATATTTCTAATTTTTTTCTTTATCATCACATGATCACTGGGCATCCACAGATGCCATATGGTCACTCCAATGCTCAGTGATGTGCCTCACCATGTAGTTCTGTTGTGTGCTTTTCTGGAGGGTTCAACTCTCTGAAGATCAGTTAATTTAGACACACCATCCATCCATCTCATTGACAGTCTACCCCTTCCTTTTTTCCCAGGAACTTTACCTTCTATTACTATTCTGAGAAGTCATCCTCCATTTGTTTGCCTTTCAGTATATGATATCCTCAACAGCCATCTGTAACACTACATCTCAAAAGCAGCTATCCTATTCCTGTCAGATTTCTTTAGGTTCCAAGTCTCACATCTATAAGTAGCTGTTGGAAAAAAACAACTGCCTCCAAAATCCTGAACTTTGTTTCCATGGGGATAGATCCATCCTTCCAGATTTTAGACAAGTCTCTGACTATTGTTTTAGCCATTCCTAATCTTCTTTTGACATCTTCTGAACAGCAATTCTTCATATTAATAATGGATCCCAGGTACTCAAACTTGCTGACTTCTTCAATTCTATCTCCATTAAGGTTCACTTGTTTCTCAAGAGATTCCCTGTTTGTATTTAATTTGAGAACCATAATCTTTGTCTTGCAAAGATTGAATTGAAGTCCTCTGTTATTATTGATCTTGTTAACGTTATCAAGAATTTGTCCTAGTTCTTCACTGTCATTACAGAGGAGTACGGTATAATCAGCATACCTCAGATTACTGATCAATCTACCACCTATCCTAATTCCTGTCTTGAGCTCATCCAATGCTTCACACATAATGTCCTCTGCATATATTTTTCTTCTTCATAACAGTAATTTCTCATCGGTCACTTCCTCATCATTCAAATAGCAGTAGAGCCTATTGGTCCTTCACCAAAGACACTGGCTGCAACTTTTGCCAATCTTTATTTCCATGCATTCAGATGGTACTATTGTAAGTACCATGTGGATGTGTGATATCTAAAGATAAATCTAATCATCATCTAAAGAAAAAGTCTGATCTACTGGAATCATTCCTCTCCTCCAATTCTTGCACCAACAAAGGCAAAGTATCCTCCACTTTACCAAGAATTACTCACTGCATGCCTTCCCCAGTTTTTTCATCAGAAAGAAATCAGAAGAATCCTGAATAACTCAGACAACAAGTCATTTGATCGTGAGAGTATCCTTCTTATTGTGCTATAAACTTGCTCTAGAATTAACATCTATCCTATATCACCTTTTAACTCTTTCCTACTTGACTGGCAAGTACTCACTAACATGGAAACAAGCTCATATTTAGCTCATTCTAAAACACATGACAAAAGTCAGCCAACAAACTACCAACCAATTACTCTTACTTTAGCTAAAGTAAGAGTAACTGATTACTTTCTTCATGAGTAAAACTCATGGAGAAGGTAATCAGTGACCAGCAATTCAGATTTTGCCAATCTTAATACAATGCTCCAGGCCAATGTCAACTACCTGCTTTTGGACATAAACCACTGCAATGTTTGGAGAAATGTAAAGTCACTCAGCATTTGACTGCATCTGGCAGAGAAGTATGCTCAACAAACTACCATCTCATGGTTTGCCTTCTATTCTTTATAAATGGGTCATCAGATATCTCTCCCTAAAACCCTATTCATATCTAATGATGATCACAGTACTCTATTCTTCTTCATTTGATAAACACTGCAGTGTATAATCATTCAAAAGTGTTGGGATTTTAAACTCCCACCATCATTCATCCACTTTCTTCCACAACATGAACAGCTGCTGGTTAACATCCATTTACTATTTAGCTTCAGACATACCAAACCAACTTCTCTTCCTCATCTTGAGATCAGCCTCCATCACTCTCTTCCCCAAAGACTATAACTGTTCAAGAAGCATGCCAATGGATTCCTTTATTCTTTTCATCTTATCAGTACGTGACACTGACGTGTTATAGGTTTTGCAAGCTTTCATATGCTTGCAAAACCTATAACATCTATCCTATATCATCTATAGTAATTACTGTGCTATAAACTTGCTCTAGAATTAACATCTATCCTATATCACCTTTTAACTCTTTCCTACTTGACTGGCAAGTACTCACTAACATGGA
Source organism: Typopeltis vanoorti (assembly GCF_054136105.1). NCBI lineage: Eukaryota > Metazoa > Arthropoda > Arachnida > Uropygi > Thelyphonidae > Typopeltis > Typopeltis vanoorti. The sequence continues at coordinate 122,851,818 of NC_143549.1, forward strand.
AACAAGCTCATATTTAGCTCATTCCAAAACACGACTTTTGTCATGTGTTTTAGAATGAGCTAAATATGGGGTGATTAGAATGGTTGGTTCGTTTGGATTAGCAGATAAATCAACTACTGACATGAGACAAATGATGAGAAGGAATGATAAAATCATGCCTTTTCATGTTAGAATATCTCAATGAGGAAACTAGATATCCCATTCAGGACACACACAGACATCTTTGTAAGTCAAAGGCTAAGATCCACCTCTGGAACCTTGATGTCTATGAGGATCCAACTCAGTTAACTCAGGAGAAAGATACTATATTTTCAGAATCTTATAGCTTCATGATATGTATTCTATATTAAATAATGATGCACAAAACTATATCTTCTTATAAAAATATAGTCCATAGGCAATGGTTTCCCTAAATGAAAATTTACATGAACATTTTTCAATTTTTAGCGATGGATCCAGATGGAGGAGGTCGCTTATTCCCTCTAAAGAACTTAAAGTTATATACCTATATTGCACTAAGAAGTCTGCCACAAGATACAATCTTACTACTTTGGCAATGTCCAAAAAACTTGTTAATTACTCACTGTACAGGACAACAATAAATAAATACTGTTGAAAGTTTTTTCTTCATTTGGTTATACAATAAATTAAAGATGCCAAGAAATTATATTCTTGGTTTAATCCTTTATCCAAGTGTAAGCAAACAAAATTTACAAGTGAAGTATCTTCACAACTGGGTTACTTACATGACTTCATATCAACTGCCTTAGCATACCCCTTTTTTTGGACATGTATATATTATGTATTATGCAAAGGGCCACTATCCAGACTGATTTTTATTTTTATTGAGGTACATGCTCACTTGCAGGATTATGTTCAATGTAGTCTACTGCTTGGCAGATTAGTGGGTTTAGGGTGAATAGCAGCATTTGCAAAGATTTTTGCAACCTTTTCCCATAGGAAAGTTTTGATCTCAGGGATATCGGCTTCTTCGTGAAGCTGTTTGTTTTTTTTTTTACGAATCATGGTGTATTAAACGCCATTTGTAAACGTTTGTTTTGAATTGTCTGTAGTTTGCTAATATTTGAATCTGCTGTGTGACTCCAAACAGATGTGGAATACATCAGGACTGGCTTAATCAGCATCTTGTATAGCAGCAGTATGAGTTCTGTGCTTAGCCGACTGCGACAATTCAGTAATGGGTATAGCTGTCCCATTGCCCTATTTGCATTTGAGAATGGAAATGCCAAATATGACAACTTTGCTGTCCAGGAACACTAGTCTTCTTGTGAATAGAAATGCAGTGCTCTTATATTGTAAATGAGGAGAAAAAAACAGCTGCTATTGAGTTAGTTAACAGTTTGAGATATGCACATTTTTTTTGCAGCTTCCATGTAATTTTTTCTGCGACTTCCACTCATGAAAGGGTGTAAACCTAGTGAACATTCAGTACTATGTATGGGTGGTCTGAGTTAGTAAATCCAAAAAGCCTGCTCTAGAAACTAAATGTGGAATTTGAGTTACTTAGGAAATGAAATTCATCCATCTCTTAAATTACACATGAAGTACATAATTTCAAAATATTACATATTTTATTATAAATACTTTTATACATAACACATACTTTACTTTTCATTGAGCCAACCATTTAATAAAATACCAAACATTAAACACCAAATGCATTATTACCTGTCTTGTGCAATTTGTGCCCTCACTCGTTCACGTGCTAGCCTCTCTTCTTCTTTTTCTTTGGCTCGTTCTCTTGCCCATTCTTTAAGTTCATTATCTTGCTTTTGGTGGTGAGCACTTAACATTTCTTTACTAATCCTTCTACGTTCAATTTCATCTTGCTTTTCTTTCTTAAAAAAAAAAAAAAGTAAGTTTACTAGGAAAAGAAGAGCCTAAAAGCTTAATCAAGAGCTTATAGTAGAACACAAATCTTCAGTATGAGTGGTCTTAAAATACATGCCTACTTAAAAGATGAACTATTCCAGGGGCAGCCGAACCGAGGCTCACAACCATATGTGGTTGTGAGTACATATGGTTGCGACACATAATGTGCAGCTTGCAGAAATATGTTGGATGAGCTCCTTTTTGCATCACAATTAATACACAGCAGGTAAATAAAAAATGTTCAAGCTTTATAATGATTTACCAGGTATAAACTAAGCAAGTTTAATGTTCATGGTGAGTAAATATATTTAAGAATTTAAATGACAATGTTAATGTTAGATTTGGATCAGCAAGGATTACAGAGGAATTGAGATAGAGAATCAGTAATCATACAAGCTGGTGCTGACAATATTAGTTTTAGTGGGTGTGGCTTGTGATCACATGATTGTGGCATGTGTGGTTGCATTGCACACAGTGAAAATAGCAGCGTGTTAGTGACCTATTTAGTGCTGTACAGTTTGGTTGTGTTGTGTGCATTGGAGCTTATTGTTTCTTTTCACTTTAATTTTTTCAGAAGTGTCTGTGAAAATTTTGTGAAGGAAGATCGCTTCATCAAAATTTAAGAAGTGAATATATGAGAATGAAAACAGAAATTTTAACCAAAAGTTGGAGGAAGATTTTGCATTCACCATTCAAGAAGGTAAACTTTTGTTTTATCAACAATGTATCACTCAGTTACTTAAATATAAAGAGCCAATATCCCCTTAATTTAAAATAGTATCACTCAGTCATTACAAAGCCAGTAACTTGAAAAGCCACTATGAAACAAATCGCAAAAATTTTCCGTCTGATTATCCACCTTAATCAGAATTACGGAAAACAAGTTAACTGTATGAAAATCATCAATAAATAACCAACAGACACTGTTAACAACTTTGGTAAGGAAGCTGATAAAGACTGAAGCTAGTTTTGTAAAATCATAGAATATTGCTCATGCTAAACACCCATATTCTGATGGCAAATTTGTTAAGATTTTTTTCAAATTTTTATGGGACAAAGAGATCAAAGGTTATACTACACCAGGACATAGATTACAGTAGCACATATGGTAAATGGTGAGTGGGACAATCACAAACATCCATGTTCTTGGAAGGATTCAAACCTGTAGCCTCTTGGGTGGAGTGCATATACTAACCACTTGGCCAACAAAGCTGGCAATTTGTAAGAATATAACTGAAGTTGTTGCAGTAGGAGATCCAAATAACACAAAAACTTCAGTAACTAATAGCACAAACGCCAGCTTCACGCAACTACAGAGAGGTGTACTTCCCAGTTCAGTGCTGATGTTGCAGGCAAAATGATTTAAAGAATTCCCTTATATTCAGCTTAGCTCTTGATAAATCTACACACATACAAGACAACCCACAACTGACAGCATTTGTTCATTGTTTCCTCTGATAACTGTGAAAGAAGAGATGTTGGACTAAGTGGCGCTAAAAGAAATAACTCATGGTGTTGACATTAAAAATGTGCTTGACAGAGCCTTAACAAATACTGATATTCCACTGGGTAAAGTCGTCAGTGATGCAACAGATGGAGCACCTGCAATGGTAGGGAAAAATGCAGGATTAATTGCACTTATGAAAAGCGATCCCAGCTTTCCAGTTTCTCTCTCTCTCTCTGTTCACCGCATTATTCATCATGAACACCTGGCAACCAGACTCTCCAAGTTGAAGATGTCATGAAATTTGTTCTTGAAATTGTCAATTTCATACACTTAAATGGAAAGGCTGACCAACAGTTCAAAATTTTATTAAAGAACTGGAACTTGAAGATAAACCCAGTGATGTCTCATTCTACTGCTTTGTGAGATGGCTGTCAACCAGCAATACCTTAAGTATGTTTATGGATCTGTTGGAGCTTATTATTATTACTTTTCTTATCCTCAACTAAAAACTGATGAATGGATGCAAGATCTATGTTATTTAACTGATATTTTACTCAGTTGAGGTAAAATCATAGAATTTTATAATGAATAATGATATAATGAATCATCTACCAACTCTCAACTTAGCACTCTAGGGGAAGGATAAGATCGTTCCTGATTTTACTCAGACAATTTTCAGCTTTCAGAATAAAATAAGAATTTTTCAAAGAGACATATTGCCAAGAAACTTCAATTACTTTCCCAATTTCAAAAGGAGAGCAAATACATTCCCTGTTAAGAAATACATACATGTATTTCTTAATATTTTATAAAATTTTTGTAAAAAAAAATGTGCACGTAACATGTGCTCATGTCTTGTGACTCTCAAACATCGGAAGTTTAACGTACATGGTTCTTATGTAAATCAAGTTTGGCTGTCCCTGATAACTTCTTAGACAGGTTTGAGGATTTGAACTGAAGCCCTGCTTTGCCTTTCTTGTAAATCCATCCATGATTGATGTGACCAATGATGGTTGTCCAATTCTTGAACCGCTGGTTACAAAATCATTTCTGTGGAAATGGACCTAGGTCTAAAGACGATCAATAAATCCCAGTCTATAACTGAGTTCTGTAAGCAAGGTCCAGAAATAAAATATCCTGAACTGAAGAAAAAACCAGTGTGTGACTAGTCTCTCAATTTTCAGCACAACATACTGCTGTGAATCACTGTACTTTGTAACAAAGTCTGTGAAGTCGAAGCATTGTGCAATCCTTACAAATCAACACCTGAAAGAACTAATTCGTACAGCTTTGACAATATATCAACCAGATTTTCAATAACTGACAGCAGCCAAGATGAAGACTCGCAAGACCTCTATTAGCAGTAAATAGCCTAACTGTAGCAATGTTTGTGTTATAAAAATATTATGATAAGACTATAATTTTGTAAGGTGGTATCTGATTAAAATATTTCAATTTTATTGGTTTAAAAATTTCCTCAATGCTTTGACCAGATATTTATTATTAAGACAAATAAATATTATTAAAAATATTGGTTTTTACCCCATTCAATTTTATTTTTGCCAGTCTCACTTAATGTTAATGAAATGCAAATCTGGCATATACATTTGGTGTGTGTGTGTATATATATATATACACAGGGTGTCCCAAAATTCACGCAAGATTTAAATTTAGTGCCATTTGTGCGGTAAAGTGTTGCCAACGAGGAAAAAATGACAGCGTGACAGCTGACAGTTCAGGGTTATTAAAAATGAAGCGCTACATAAAAGAACAACGCATTTTCATTGTTGAGCAATATTTTAAAAATAATGAAGGTTTGGCAGCTACAGTTCGCAATTTTCATACAAAATATGGTCGGAATAGTGATTTAACTTCATCAACTGTGAAAAGATTAATTAAAAAATTCAAGGAAACTGGATCAATTAGTGATCTTATACACTCTGGCCGTCCTTCAACAAGTCGTTCAACAGAAAACATCGAAGCAGTTTGTGAGAGTGTTGCTGAGAGTCCAGGAACATCAATTCGGCACCGTGGTCTTGAATCGGGCATTTCGAGAAGCTCTCTACAGCATATTCTCATGAAAGATTTGCATCTTTATGCTTATAAAGTTCAATTGACTCAAGAACTGAAGCCTACTGACCACACACAGCGAAGAGAGTTCGTTGAATGGATTATGGAACAACAACAAGTGGATGCTTATTTTTCGAACAAAATCATCTTCAGCGATGAGGCTAATTTTCATCTTGATGGCTTCATTAATCGACAAAATTGTCGCATTTAGGGTTCAGAAAATCCACGAGTGATTGTTGAGAAACAAATGCATCCACAACGTGTCACTGTTTGGTGCGGATTTTGGGCTGGAAGCATCATCGGTCCATTCTTCTTTGAAAATGCGGCTGGTAGGGCAATAACAGTTACTAGTGCTCGCTATCACGACATGATAATCCAGTTTTTGTGCCTAAATTGCAAGATATGGATGTGGTTTCAACAAGACGGTGCCACATGCCATACAGCCCGAGAAACAATTCAATTACTGCATGAGTCATTTTGGTGATCAGAATTGGCCGCCCAGATCATGTGACTTAACGGCGTTGGACTTTTTTCTTTGGGGTTTTTTGAAGTCTAAGGTTTATGCCAACAAGCCCACGACCACCCACGCCTTGAAGGAGGAAATTGAGCGCTGTATCAATGAAATTCAGCCACATTTATGCAAAATGGTCATGAAAATTTTTGACAAAAGAGTGCGTATGTGCCAGCAAAGCCATGGAGGCCATTTACCCGATATGCTATTCCATGAATAACCTTATACTGTATACTTTATGAATCAATAAGAAATTACAATTTTTAATTAAAACCGTGTATTTTCTATCAAAATTACTTCTCATGAATTTTGGGACACCCTTTATATATAATATATATACAGTGGTGCCTTGGTTAACAACGGCCTCAGATAACGACATATTTGGTTAACAACAAGTGGCTGCAAGAAAAAAAATTTCTTGGTTAACGACACAGGCTTTGGTTAACGACTCTCAATTATGTGAACCTCTATCTGATCTAAAAAACCGGAATTTTCCGATAGCACTCAGCCACGCGTGGGAAGACATTGTCGAATAGAGAACAGCCACATGGCATAGCTGTGAAGCTCAGATATGTTTGACCCATCACAGCCAGCTGTTTACGTTTTCTGTTTATTGTTTCTTTTCTTGTAGCGTACTGTGCTATATTTTAAAATTTGTGGTTATGCGTTTTATGATGAAAATGAGTATTTAAGCATTTATTATTTATGTTTTGGCTCATATAGACAATAAATCAGCAGGTGCATGTCACTGTTCGTTTGCCATCAAAAGGCAAAATCAAATCTCATCTGTATAATAATTGTTGTATCTATAAGCTGCTAATCAGTGTATGTTTGCACTAAGTCAAAAATTGCAGGTTTCAAATTTAACTGTTAACTTTTATTTCAAAAAGTTTTTTTTGAACTTTTACTTTTATTTTCAGGTGACAATATGTTCTCTGAATCTCTTGTCTTAGTGTTGTACAATTTGTAATAATACTGTATTTTGCATATTTTTTTTTTATAGAGTGAATTTTTTTACCGTGTGACAAAATGGGTCCCAAAAAGAAAGCTAGTGAGGGAAAAAAAAAAAACAGAAAAATTTTCTCTATTGAACAGAAGAAAGAAATAATAGCAAAACATCATGAAGGTGTGAAAGTTATGCAGCTAGCTCGAATATATGAAACCAGTCATTCTACAATATCAACCATTTTGGTTAAGAAAGAAGAACTTATGGTAGCTAAGGTTGCTAAGGGAACTTCAAGGTTGAATGTCAGAGGGCTTCTTTTTGAGCAAATGGAAAATCTATTACTAATTTGAATCAAAGAAAGAGAAATGGCAGGCAATACTACATCTCAAAATGCAATCTGTCAGAAAGCTAAACAGATTTATCAAGATTTGAAAAAGAAGACTTCGGGATCAAGTTCTGAGGTAGATGATGATGATTTCAAAGGTAGGTAGCAGAGGTTGGTTTGACAACTTTAAAAAAAGAACAGGAATTCATAGTGTGGTCAGACATGGAGAGGCAGCTAGTGCTGATAAAGCAGCAGCAGATAAATTTGTTGATAGCTTCACAAGAATTATAGAAGAAGGAGAATACCTACCTCAACGTCTTCAATTGTGATGAGACTGGGTTATTTTGGAAGAAAATGCCCAACAGGACATTTATCACAAAAGAAGAAAAAACACTTCCTGGGCATAAACCAATGAATGATAGGTTAACATTGCTTTTAGCAGCAAATGTAAGTGGAGATTGCAAGGTAAAACCAATGTTAATCTACCACTCAGAGAATCCCTGAACATTCAAAAAGTTCAATGTCTCTAAATCCAATCTCGGTGTTTTGTGGAAGTCTAACAGCAAAGCCTGGGTCACAAGAATAGAATTTAGAGACTGGATTCGAGTGTTTGGACCAACTGTCAAAGCCTATCTTGAGCAAAACAATCTGCTCTGAAAGCCATTTTAACCTTGGATAATGCACCTGGCCATCCAACGGACATACGAGAAGAGCTACCAGAGGAATTAGATTTTATCAAGGTGATTTTTCTTCCTCCCAAGACTACATCTCTGATTCAACCTATGGATCAGCTGATAACTGCAAATTTTAAAAAACTTTACACAAGGGCACTTTTTACCAGGTGCTTTGAAATGTGTGAGGCTACCAACATAACCCTAAGAAAATTTTGGAAGGAAGAACTCAACATTGTCACAGCAGTTAGGTTAATTGTAAAGGCTTGGCAAGAAGTGACAATGAAATGTCTCAAAGCAGCATGGAGGAAACTGTGTCCTTCCTTTGGTAATGAAGAAACTTCAGATGAAGGACACAAATTGGTAAAGGATATTGTGGCAACTGCTCATGTTGGAAATAGAGGAAGAAGATGTCGAAGAATTATTGGAGATGCATGACTGAGAACTGACTACTGACGAGTTAAAAGAACTTTTTAAGCAGCAATGTGAAAGGAAATGGAAATTTCATCTGAAGATGAGGATGGAGAGAAAGAACAAATTATGACTGATGAAATCAAAAATGTTTTGGCAAAGTGGGAGGAAGTTCAAAATGTTGCTATGAAATGGAATCCAAACAAATCTGAGGTTATCAGAACTACAGATCTATTTAATGAAAAGTCCATGCAGTTTTTCAGAAACATTTAAAAAAAAGAGGAAGAAGCAAACAACCCTAGACATGTTTTTTTACAGGTCTATTTGTCAAAAAACTCCGAAGTGAGCCCAATTGTCCTTCTGGTGAAGACTGATAATTAAAAACTGTTTTCATGAACAATTCATTTTATTAATGTTAATTTTTTTGTAGCAAATACATATACTGTACTGTATAATAAATAAATGATATTTACCATATTTTTGTGACATTTTAAATGATTTTTATCTGCATTTTTAATATGTACTATGGTTGTGGGGAGGAGCCAGAACAAATTAATTGATTTTCAATTAAATCTTATGGGGAATCGCACCTTGGATAACGATGGTTTTGGTTAACGACGGTAATCCTGGAACAGATTACCGTCGTTAACCAAGGCACCACTGTATATATATGTGTGTGTGTGTGTGTGCCTTGTGATTTTTGAAACATACAAATTAACAGTTTAAAAACTACATACATGAAAAAATATTATTGCATACATGTATTTCTTAACATTTGTATAAAATTTTTGTAAAAAAAATGTGCATGTAACGTGCTCACGTCTTCTGATCAGGAGGCGTTCACTTACAAAACATACATACCACAATAATACATTTTAACAATATCACAGTAGCTCATACTTTTCAAATATGAGCCTGAAGTATTGTTATAATACTTATGGGTCAAGAGCAGTTTCCTTAACACATTCACATTGGAGTGATTGGGAGTCTTTTGATGCCACAATGACCATCTGGCAGGGGCGGTAGAAAACATGCTGCCCTGCCCTGCCATAGTTTCACGTTGCATGTGTGAGAGATTCTTAATTTTAACCAGCTCTACATAGAGGATGGGGGGGGGGGGTATGAATGCATTTGTTTTAGGATATATTAGAAAATAATTAAGGAGAATGTTATATTTGGTTAGTACTGTAGATATTATTATTCTTTAGTTATTTTCTGATGTTGAACTGCGCCATTTGTAATTAACTTTGTTTTAAATGTAATTTTGTCTTCGCTGTTTAGTTACTCTTATCATTAATGAATCCCCTCCCTTACATTGATATCTGTCTGCTTGAGCTTATGTTAAATTCCTTTGGAGACAGTAACCTCTATCCTTGTCTAAAATGTTCTAATCTTAAAACTCACTGTGCTATTTGTAATTAACTTTGTTTTAAATGTAATTTTGTCTTTGTTGTTTACTTACTCTTATCATTAATGAATCTCCCCCTTATAATGATATCTGTGTCTGCTTGAGCTTATGTTAAATTCCTCTATCCTTGCGCAAAATGTTCTAATCTTAAAACTCACGTCTGATACTATTACTTGACCTTAGTCTGCTTGTAATCTGCTTAACTTACTCCTTCCCCCCCTCTCAACAACGTAAAGTTTATCCTTATACGTGCTATGTCGTAAAATCAGGGAAACCTCTAGTTAAGGGCAAATCCTCAATTTAGATTGCTAATGCTCATTTTAGCAGTCCTTGAAAAATTTATATTACTTAACAACTGCGCCATCATGGACTATGTAAATTTTTTAGTCTTTACAAACATGAGAATTTTTCTGCTAAGCACATATAGGAACCCTTTATTCATTAATCTCAAGCAACTCTGAATTTTACAATCGTGGCAGTTACTTTACCTTGGTCACACAAGTCCGATTAATTTTTTGTGAGACAGTGCATTGGATAACAAAGATCAGGCAAGCTATTTACAAAACTAAACATGTTTATTTTAACTAAGGCAAACATTTTACAATTAGCAATGGACATATCACGTACTTGAATCACAATTTATGAAGTAAAACTAGTCACTTGAGACATTAGACAAAGAAATCTCACACTCAACTTGATTACCATGTGAAAGTCCTTAGCACGCATAGCCTTGCATTCAATTTTATAAAATTCAGGCAAATCATATGTAACACTTTCTATGCATAAGTTAACATAAGCAATATACAAACTTATACCACTTCCTTTATGCACATACAGACTAACACTCGGCTCTCTAACTTCTTTGCTACGTAATACAATTGATTAAACAGGACTAGCATCAATTATCTACACAAACAATCTTGGACGTTTAACATAGGGCAATCTACTTACTAGCTCTCAGTATCTTGTAAAGTCTTAGGGATTTCAAGGGGTATGGGTGAGTTTTGCTGATTCCTTCCTCATTCTTGCGAAATAGCTGCAATCGGGTACTATTCGATGGTTGCCATCTTGCAAGTTCTCTCCTGTGGAAAAGTAATATAGTTCTTTGGCGATGTTAGGAACTGCTCCGGTTGCAGCATATCAGCATGCACGTGGATTGGTACTTTCAATGAAAAACATCTCGGAAGGTTCCTTTGAATACGGCCTCTCCCGACTTCCCCTTGACTGGGGTTACCTACCAGCAAACTTCACAAGATCTCCTAGAAGACTCCTCTACTCTTCTCCTCTCTACTCTTCTCCTCCTCCCAAGACTCCAGAAAAATTCAAAAAAAAAAGCCCTTTCGTCTGCCAATCATGGTCTTTTATATCATTCGACGTCCCTTGTCTTTCCATCCAAACTTCCCAGATTTTCCGGAAGCACCCTGACGTCACCTATGCTTACTTTAGGACTTGGCAGCAAAACTCATATATTTCAGTGACCTTAGAGACTGTTTACCTCCAGCTCACTAGCATAATCCTTTTAGTTACATATACTTGTAGTTCTACACTCAGTTATTTTCACAATATAATACAAAGTTTAATACATTGAAGCAGGTTATATACACTTCTAATTTTATATATTTTATAACCTATGTAAAATTGATACAGGTAAAAAAGAATTTCTTTATTTCACCATAAGAGATTTAGAAATAGTAAAGGGTTACAAATATGTGAACTATTATTAACGAGTCATGGGAAAATGGCAAATATAAGGGTGGGGGGAGGGGGGAGGAGAACAGGTTTGAATAGAAATACTTTCGTTATATAATAAAATTATATAATATAAAAAATACCCTGACAAATGAATTAACATTATCGAAGTCAAACTTTTAGCAATTTACGTTTTTATCTATAATCAGAATACTTATCTATAAAATTTATTATAATTAAGTTTTGGATTTTTTATATGTGTGTGTTTCTTGTAGAAAGGCTTATATTGGTTAAACATGACAACTAAATACTTAAGGATTTGACACTATGGGACGTAATGGCACATTTTCTTTATGTATTTTTGGGAGCCCACATATACGGGGGTGTCTAGAGTTATATGGTTTCAGTCTGTTAGTAATCTCCACAGGCCAAGAAGTGACCTTCTTAAGAAGCCTATGGAGTTTTCTAATTTGTGAGTTGTGGAATTGTATTCAATGGGGAGGTAAGTAGCTCGATCTAATAGTAAAGTCTCAAGCTTACCTGTGTAGTCATTATGATTGAGTACTACAGTGCTGTTCCCCTTATCTGCTTTGGTGATAACTATATCTTTGTTTTTCTTCAATTCCTGTAGAGACTTGTATTCACTAATGGATATGTTGGTTTTTGGTGGTTTTGCTTTTGTGAGAACAAAGGCTACATCCAATCTGATATCATTGGCGATGTGGTTTGGAAGGTGGCGAATCCTGCGTTCAATCTGGATCATTAATTCCTCTGCCGGTAATTTCCTAGGAGCAATGGCGAAGCTGTGACCACGTGACAGAGCGTTGAGTGCTTCAGGCTTCAAGATAACCGAAGAAAGGTTAACTACAGTGTTGATTTGTAGTTTTCGTTTCGACGTCGAGTTCTTTTTTAATTTATCAAACTTGTTGATATGTCGACTCTGCATTCGTTCCAATTCTTTATTTGCCACAGTGCACGAGACGTCATGTAGAATCGATCAAAATTCTTGATTTAGCATATTTGAAAGCCCATTCTCTAGCGCTAAAATAGATCTGTTTACTTTACGTCGGTTAGGGAAGCACATATAGTGTTAATTTGCTCCCGAAGTAAAGCCTGGCTCGCCCGGTTGTAGATATGGAGAGCTTTCTGTGAAACGAAAGTGCTTAAATTTTACACAATTTGGGATTACTTGATTATCCCGGCAGCATTTTAGGAAGGTCAGACGATTCAGTTGTCTAGATAACTTCAGCTTCAGTTTACCATAATGGCGGGCCTTGCGTGTGATGGAATCTCCATGGATGATAGTAATTCTTGTAGGAAGGCTTATACGCTGGTTAAATATGATAACTAAATACTTAAGGAACTGACAGTGTACACTAGAAATATAAATTAAATCAACTTTAATATATACTTTCCAATATTTCGGCAACGTGACGTTGCCATCTTCATGGGAACTTAAGATAAAGACAAGCTGAATACAATCCCACCAACTCACAAATTAGAAAACTCCATAGGCTCCTTAAGAAGGTCACTTCTTGGCCTGTGGAGATTACTAACAGACTAAAACCATATAACTCTAGAACCCCCCCCCCCCCCGTATATATGGGCTTCCAAAAATACATAAACAAAATGTGCCATTACGTCCCATAATGGACGGCATCGATTCCCCCACATAGAAATTAGCTAAACATTTGGCCAAAGCTCTCTCACACTATACTGGCAACACACCTTCACACATAAAAAACTAAGCCCACTTCAAAGCCAGCATAGAAAACCTTACACTCAAACACACTGACATAATAGTCAGTTTTGATGTCTCCTCCTTATTCACAAATGTCCCACTCAAAGAATCCTTAGAGCTAATCCAAGCTAAATTTCTTCCCGATATCACAGCCTTTTTTCAGCTCACAATGAACTCAGGCTATTTTGTTTGGCAAGGAAAATTCTACAAACAAATAGAGGGGACAGCCATGGGTTCTCCACTCTCCCCACCCTTGGCCAATTTCTTTATGGAGACCTTTGAAGAAAAAGCCTTAGCCTCTGCCCCACAAAAACCAACCATATGGCTTCTTTGCTACGTTGATGATGTGTTCGCTATTTGGCAACATGGCCCGGATACACTCCTCTCCTTCTTAACACACTTAAACAACCAACACCCTAGAAAAAGAGAAAAACAATGGCCTCCCCTTCCTAGACACACTAGTCACCTGCCAACCTGATGGAACCTTGGTTTTCTCTGTTTATAGGAAACCTACCCATACAGGCAGATACATTCACCAACAATCCCACCACCCCTCCTTGCAACAATATGGAGTTATTTAGACACTATTCAACAGGGCAAAACTAATCTGTTCAAATGACCAAGCCCTAACCGCTGAACTAAATCACATCCTTAACACTTTCTCAGCCAATGGCTACCCCCCCTCCCAAACAATCCAAAAAATACTAAAACCAGTTATCCACAACCCACCTCCACCCATTCACAAAAAATATTACTCTAAATAAATCACCACTCCCTACATCCGAGGTACCTCGGAAAAAATCAACAAAATCCTAAAAAAAACATGACTTGACCTCTTGTTACAGACCATATAGAAAATTGGCATCCCTTATCCACTCCACTAAAGACCAACCACTTTCTCTAGACCTAGCTGGTGTATACCAGGTCCCTTGCAGCTGTAAATTGTCCTACTTTGGCCAAACAGGCAAGACAGCAAATATCAGAATCTCAGAACACAAGGACTACATCTGATTCACCAGTACAGCCACTTGGGGCTTGCAGACCATGCTCTGGATACTCGCCACAGAATAAGGTGGAAGAAAGCCACAGTAATGCACTGCAGCAAGTTCAAATATGAAAGACTATTCATGGAATCAGCCTCAGTCCTTAGGAACATGCCAAACCTCAACAAATTTGGATGCATGAGACTGCCCCAAATTTGTGAAACATATATCAGAAGAACTTCAGCCCAAAGGCCAAGAACACCTAATATAGCCCGCCAGGGGGGACACCATCAGGACTTTAGGAAAAGGTAGCTTCCTCGCTTCGTTTCTCATTTGCACTTATGTAGTAGTTGCGTGCACGTGTTTTTATCTTAAGTTCCCATGACATTGCCGAAATATCGTGACATTGCCGAAATATCGGAAAGTATATATTAAAGTTGATTTAATTTATATTTCTAGTGTATGCTGTCAATTCCTTAAGTATTTAGTTATCATGTTATTATGTGTGTGTGTGTAATCCAAAACTTAATTATAAAGATCTCAGCATTTAAAATGTTAATACACCAGGAAAAAGAAAATCCTAAAAGACTTAATCAAGGTTAAAAAGAAGAGATAATGAATGTTCATCACTGTTTTATAATCAAGTGGTAACTCAATGATTGATAATTTTATGAAAGTTTTTTCACTTAGATATGCTACTAATTATATATTGGGATTTATCCTTTATCCAAGCGTAAGCAAACAAAGTTTGTGCCTGAAGTTCTTTCAGGACTGGGGCAACTCATGATATAAGTTCTCATCACTTGCCTTATATCTCCCATAATGCAAAGCACATCTCCTTGTGGGAAGATGTGCTTTGCATTATGGGAGATACTAAGGCAAGTGATGAGAACTTATACCACCTTTACCACAAGTTTCCCCAGTCCTGAAAGTACTTCAGGTGTAAACTTCATATGCTTACACTTGGTTAAAGGATAAAATCAAATATATAATGATTGATATTTATTATCCATTCTATTAATAAGCCTACAAGATATCAAATAAAATCATATTGGATAAGATTTTCTCATTTTATCTTCCTACATGGCAATGAATTAGAAATCTGAATTGTGATATTTACTAAATGAAATACAGAGATCCATAAAGTATTATAACACTCATTATTTTCAAGAATAATGGTAAATCAAAAAGTTTACCTCTTTCAAATCCTTTTCTTTGATTATCTTCTTTGCCTCAAGAAGTTGTTTTGCTCTAAAAATAAAAATAAGAATAAATAAAATTCATCATCATCAAATTCCTCATGTGTACAAGATACTACACAAAATAATACCACAAAATAGATACTACACACAAGTTTTGCATTTTTAGTAACTTTATATTGTCAATTTTCCTCCAAATTTAGTCTTTTAACTGTCAGACTTTACATTTCAGTCTTCTAGGACACGTCTTACTGTATCAGTCCATCTAGATACAGTAAGATCTAGATAAACAGCTGTTTTGATAACTGTTCCTCTTTCATTCTGCACCACCAGAGATTAACTGCATATACATTCCTAGATGCTAACAATGTCAAGCATGAATCTAATCTTCAATTTTCATATGATTCTGCTCTGTTCAGTCTCAAAATTTTTCTAAGATCTCCAGTCTTATCAACTTTTTTTTTTTTTTTTTTTTATTATTTCTAACTCAATTCTCAAATCCATAACTTAAAATTGGTTTGAACAGTAGCTTATATATAGCTACTTCAGCTCTCAATTTCTCTTAGTCAGTATAAGAGAACTGACTCACAACATATCAGTGAAGATAATGTATAATCTTGTCTCATACCTGATTATATATTAAGCCAACTTCCTGTACTGCCTACAATTCTAACTGCTGACTTATAACTCATTTACACTATATAGTTGTAGTCTGTTTGTTCATTTGTTTGTTTTGGGGTTTAATGGCATAAGGAACATTTAGGTCATACTGCATCAAAACCAAATGTAATAAATAAGACGCTTATATCAGTCTAAAAACTATATATAAAAATTGAAACAACAACAAAATTATAAATGAAACATTTCTTAGAAGTATACTACATAAGTCTCAGCTCCATATTTTGCTGTAGGTATAATAATGGTTTTATAGAGTTTTAGTTTGAGGCTTTCTGAAATGCTGTTATTTTTCCATATTTTGTTTAATTTATTCATTTTAGACCATCCTTCATTAAGTCTGTATTTTACTGTTTCTGTGTTGTCAAGGTTGTGAGTAATAAAACTGCCAAGATATGTAAATATTGCTTTACTTGTTCAAGTATGTGTCTAAGTTTATTGGAATTTTTTCCCTAATCTCTTCCTATTTTCATTGTTTTAGTGTTGCTTAGATTGATTTTCATTCCAAAAGTTTTGCATTCTTCATTTAAAATTTTTATTGTTTTTTCAAAATGTTCTTTAGATTCTGCAAGAATAATAATATCGTCTGCATATTTGATGTGGTCAATAATTGTGCCATTTATTTGTAGTCCTGGTTCTTCAGCTATGGATTTGCATATTTCTCCAAGATTGCCAAGATAGATAATAAATAAATTTGATATGAGTGGGCAACCCTGAATGACTCCTTTTTCTACTTTGAATTTGCCTGTTTTTATTTTCTTAAATTTGACAGTTGTTTTGGTATCTTTATAATTTATAATAAAGGTTTGTGGTTCTGAATCTAGCATCACAGATTTTAAGATATTTATCATTTAGTTCCTGTCAGTGGAATCAATTGCTTGTTTGACGTCAACAAAACTGCAGTATGTAGGTAAGTTGTATACAACAGTACTTTTCAGCCAGGCTATTAACTAAAAATATAATCTATAGTAGACCTTCTGGGTCTGAATCCTGCTTGATCTTCTCCTATTGTTTCTCGTTAAACTCTGGATTATATTTTGAATAATGCGTGTGAAGATTTTATAGCTATAACTTTGCAATGTTAAGGGTATATAAATTTTCACACCTTTGTTTACCTCCCTTTCTGAGAATTGGTATTAGGATGCGTGTCTTCCAGTCATCTGGAATTTCACCAGTATATAGTATTTAGTTAAAAAGTTCCAAAAGAAAATTGATGGCTGCTATGCCACCATATTTCCACAGTTCAGTAGGAAGTTCATCATAACCAGGTAACCCAGATAATTCATTTGGTTTATTGCATTCAAAATTTCTTATTTTATTATGAATGGTGCTTTATCTCTTTCTGTCTCTTTATGTTTACCCAATCTTCTTTCCTCTGGAAAAGTATCCTGTATTATTATTATTAAGAGAAACCACCAGGGACTCAGGAACTCATCGAAGGAGGGCCACACCATTTGCACCTGCTGTCATACCTGTTCTTAAATTCATTCATGCTACTTGCACAGAGAACATCCACTGGCAATCCATTCCAATCATGCACCACTCTATGAGAAAAATCTAGCCCTAACACCCCCCTTCTTGAGGGCATTCATTCTCAACTTCCATGGATGCCCTCATGTCCTTTCCCTGCCCTCCATAAAATGAAAAATTCCATCTACTGAAATTCTGTATTTCAGAAGTTTGTAAGTCTCAATCATATCACTCCTCTTTCTCCTGTTTGTTAGTATCTGCAGCCTACAAATTCTCAATTTGTCTTCATAATTTGTATTCCACAATCCTGATAACATTTTTGACACTCTCCATTGCATTCTCCAGTGTATCAGAATCACCATGGAAACCAGACCAGACCTGTATGCAATAGTCTTTCCTTTACATGTGAAAGTTCATTTCAGCACTGCAATTATCTTTTGAGTTGTATTTGCAATTTTTGTTATATGACCCTTGAATTTCAACTTCCTGTCTACTAAAACTCCAAGATCCATAGCCTCGTCAGTTTCTTCAAGCATAATCCCACCAATATAATACAACATTGGATATTTAATCACACCAAAGTGCATGACTTTATATTCATTAACATCGAAATGAGCCATTTTCACATGCCCACAATTCTGGCCTATTCAAATCATTCTGCAAGTACTGCATATCAGCAGCACTTCAGAATACCCTACCTATCTTTGCATCATCAGCAAAAAGCAATATGTCACATGCTAAATCTTTCCCATCTTCCTTTTACCCTTTTTTACCTTGCGGTGTCGAGGGTTTATTAATCATCGGACCTCAAACCATTCACAGGATAAGGTGGTCAGCCCTATGTCCCGGTGTATCATATGTTCGTAGTGTTGGGTTCTCAAGGCCGGTTTGCCTACTTTGTGGGATGAAAAACCCCAGGATAAACTGGAGAAAATACCCTACTATCCACGGCCAAGACCTGCTGACTTGACTATGGCTGAGGAAGATCCTTCAGCTCCTCACGTCACCGACGGGAATTGAACCTAGGCCACTCCTTCCCATGGCATATGGTTGCGAAGCGAACAGCCACTAGGCTACCCATGCAGACTTAAATCTTTTTCCAATATCATTAATGTACAGATTGAATAACAATGGACCAAGAACTGATCCTTAAGAACACTGGTACCTTGAATCTTGCAGATTCAACCCCCCCCCCCTCCCCCTCACATACCACTTTTTGATATCCATTAGTCAGCCAGCCATCCTCTTATCCATGTCAATAGTTTATAATCCAATCCCATATTCTCCAATTTATGCAACAGTATTTCATACTGTATTCTGTCAAAAGCCTGAGCAAAATCCAAAAGTATCATGGTGTATCCATTCCCTAGTCTAACTCACTGGTAAAATTATTATAGAATGTGAGCAAGTTGCTAAAAATGACCTTCCTTTAGTAAACCCATAGCATATTCCTTCCTTACCTGCATGCTCTTTTGCATACACTTGTTTGTGGTCTGCATGACACAGTTCGACAGCTTGCAGATCTCTGTTCTTATCCAGTTCCTTACTTATGCAGACATCATTACACATTACATGCTTGATAGGTCTGAACCAGACGTTCATTGCAAAATAGAGATTTTAATGTCAACCCATTTATGAATGCAAGCCTTAACAAACCTTTCCAAAATCTTCACTACCCTTGTGCAAATGGATTAACATATGTTCTTTCCACTCCCACGGAATCTTCCCTGTTCTGAGACCCAAATTATATAGCCTAGTAAAGGAAATAGCCAGTTCATCTGTCATGCTGATATCCCATCAGTTCCTATTGCAGAATTCTTATTCAGTTTGTGCAACAGCTCTAGTACTTCCTTCTCATCCATGAGTTTCCTCACATGCTGAAGAGGGAGCAGTGAGTTCAATGTTACATATACCAGGTTGATAGCTTTTAGTAAAATGGCTGCTTATTAGTGGAACAATCATTTCTGCATCAGTCACCCGCATCCCACTGCATTCATTAGTTATTCTTTCAAATTCATTCTGTCCTTTACTTGCAAGCATAACAATAGAATTCTTTTGGGTTGTCTTTAACTTGCAGAGCCAGTTTCTTTTCATACCCAGACTTTAGCTTTCCATAACTCCTACTTATGATTAGCATAACTGATATCATCCTTATGCACAAGATATTCCTTCCACATCATATTTTTCTTACGAATCTCTTGTTTAATTAGAGTACATATCCATTTCACTCCTACTCTATTTATTCTTCGAATAAATAGAGTAGGAGTTAGGTCTTATATTCTCTAGGGATACATTCTGTTATCGCATTGTTTAAGTATTTTTAAACACTTTTCACTCACTGTTGATATCTAGTAATTCATGATCAGAGTGTAAATTTGCTTTCTTTAGTGTTCTTACATTTTGGATTGAGAATTTCCATCCAAGGTTTTTTAAAAAGCTATTTACAATAACTTAAACTAAAAGGTATATACTTTATATAAAGTGCTAAAGATTAATACTCTGTTTAGATTTTCCTTCTTGGACTGACTTACACCTCCAGACATCCATGGTACAAAACATCACATCACATCCACAGTTTCCTATGGAAACTGTGGATGTGATGTGATGTTTTGTACCATGACAAAAGCAGACTCAAGACAAAAGCAGAGTGTAGAGCATAATAAATCCAAAAAATCCTACCTAAAATTTGATGCTATCTAGAAGAGGGCAATCAAATTTTAATTAATATCACTCTCTTACACTCAACTCATCCCAGTCATTTTTTTCATAGAACTCTGTATTTCTGTATATGGCTCTTTTAGAGGTATTTTCATGGGTACTGTTCTTCTGAGCTGGCTATTAACATTTCACCCCAATTTCCTTTAAGACTAACACATCAGTAACTGCACATTCAATATCTGTTCATGGTACAGCTTCAAACCTACTGAACCAACTTGTTCTTTCATTTTATCTCCCTGTATTCAATGGAATAGTCTTCCTACATTGTCTTCCACAAAGCTATCCTGTAGGCTTTTTACCAATATGTGGCATAAATGCACTATATATATATATTATGAAACTACTCATCTCTGGGGTTAATTAAAAGCATACCCAAGATTTATTCACAAACAAAAGATGCAAAAACTTAAAATTTCTAAGAACTGAGTTTGTTTTTTCATGCTTAAGTGGTAACTAAAAGGGTTCTTAAGGGCTAAAGGAAGGAGACCCTCACATAGCCTTTTATGAAAAACTAAGGCGCCTCTGATATAATGTCCAATCCTCACCTTCTAGTGGTGCACAAGTTAGTATATAATGTATCAACCTGGATAGGCTGGCAATTTGAGATTTAGTCATGGTTAAACAAGACTCTCTCTCTCTCTCTCTCAGCAGTTTTTGTCAGGGAACCATGGAAAACAGTGAAAAGAGTCACTACTAGAACAAATTCTAAATCAACTTCAGAAGAATTCACAACAGGCACCATCAACATAAAAAGTATCAAAGGAAAAGAAGTAGAAATGGCAGAAGAATCAGAAGGAAACTCACTGAATATGTTACTGCTGATTGTGATATCTTCATGCTAGTTTAGGAAACTAGCATGAAGATATCACAGAGTCTGCCAGTGAATCTCAATTTTTCCTTGAATAATATTTGTATATTTGAGTATTCAGTTCACTTCTGAAAGCTGTTCAAACTTTGATTCTTCTTTAAAACTTTCTTACGTATTTGTTTTTTCAGTATGTTACTCTGTTTCATCCTGCATAAAACTTAATGGTGGCTACTGAAAAAACAAATACATAAGAAAGTTTTAAAAAGAATCAAAGTTGAGCAGCTTTCAGAAGTGAACTGAATACTCAAATATACAAATATTATTCAAGGAAAAATTCAGATTCACTGGCAAAGTCTGAAGAAAACACTGCTTCATCCAGAGAGAGAGAGAGATGTGTTGAAGTCTTGCAAACTATGAACTCTATGTTGGACTCAAGGAGTTCAACAGGCAGTCAGGGAAAAGAAGAAAGCATAACAAAAGTTCCTAGAAGTAAGTCATCATGTGCCCTGAGAGAGAGAGAGTACAGAATAAAATGTAAATAAGCAAAACAATGTAGAAAAGCAGCTAAACAAGTCAAAAGAAAACTTTAATAAGAATATAGAAAATAAATATATGAAAAGTGGCAAAATGTTCTGAAGGAGAGCTATACTAAAGTTTAGCAATGAAGAAAAGAGTACTGTAAAATGAATTAGAGATGATAAAGATTGAAATAAAATTTGAAGATATTTGAGTAGTCTGGAGTAATTATTTTGAAAATGAAACAAGAAGTAACAGAAGAAAATATTTAAGAGGAATGCAATCAGGAGTAAATAGCAATACTTAAGATAGAAAAAAGCTATCAAACAATAAAATGTGGAAAAGCAGCTGGAGGAGGTGACATTTGACTAGAAATACTCAAATACGAGGTATAAAAATTTTACAGTGCCTACACTGCATCACTCAAAAGGAAAAAAAAACAATGTGTGAAAAACACATTGTTATTCACACATGAGACTGAGAAAAATTGGAGGAGGAGGAGCTGGGTTCAGATCAAACAGACATTTGTCAAGATCAGATTTTCACTTTAAGATTTGAGAAATCATAGGATATGATAAGGATATGTATTTAAGTTCTCTAGTTCTGGAAAATGCATATGACAAGGGGCCAACTGAAAAGCTGTTCAAAACACTATAAATATATTGTGTAAATAGGACATTGAATAATACACAGTTTGATGTAAATTCAGGGGTGAGACCAGGTTGCATATTATCTCCACTGTTATTCGTTATCCATATGGATAATGAATAACAGTTCATTTTGTACTTAATTTGCTTGGTAACTACATGAAATTCCCATCCTTATCTCCCAATTCTCAAACTGAATGAAATTCTCATCCTTTTCTTTTGTTTTTTTTTAAGATTAACTTTTTTTTTAAAATCTTTTTTGAATGAGAAGCTGTAAGTTTATCACACATTTTAATACTGTAGGTGGGTTAATGATTAGATATGATATTCTTTCAATCCCTCCGGTCTCAAATAAATAGAGTGATCTTACAGTGGATGACAAAAAACATCTACCACTTAGATTTTACAAACATCCAATACCATAGTAGGATCTGAGCCCACAGCTTGTTTGAAAACCAGATATTATCTATTCAGCCAAACATCTGGTTGGCTAAGAAGAGAAATGGAGAAGAGATGAATCAGATATTACTTTCAGATTAATGTACTTCTTACTTAAAGGAAGACGGTATCCACTGATACTGTCTTCCTTTAAGTAAGAGGTACGTAATCTGAAGTAAAGAAGAACATATTTACATGTAACATTATTATGATCTGAGACCTCCAGGGAGTCAAGGACTCATCAAAGAAGACTATAATCACCTAAACCAGCTGTCATACTCTCCCTTAAATTCATTCACACTAGATGCACTCACCACCCCTGAAGGCAAACTACTCCACTCACTCAACTGTTCTGTGAGAGAAAAATCTACCTCTTACCCCTTTCCTGAGTGTGAACAAATTTAACTTCCATGGATGCCTCCGTGTTCTCTCCCTACCCTCCATTATATGGAGGGTAGGGAGAGAACACGGAGTCATCCATCAGATTTCATCAGATGCTATACCTATTCAAAAGTTTATAGACCTCTATCATATCACCCCTCTTTCGCCTGTTAACCAGCATCAGTAATCCACATACTCGCAATCTCTCCTCATAATCTATATCCCATAATCTGGATTTAATCTTTGTAACTCTTCTTTTAACATTATAACAATTATATATTAGCAACAGAAATGTAAGTGAATTCTTCACAATCTCTGAATGCTCTAGTAAATAAGCATCTTGAAAAATCTGAAATCAATTCTACAATCAGCAAATTAAGTCAAAGTCTTTACCTGTCAACCCGTTCTTCAAATGATATAGGAGCAGGTGAGGAAGCTGCATCAGATGTATTTGTTGTTGAAGCCTAAAAACAATAAAATTAAGAAAATAAGTGTGTTAATAAAAATATAATTCAAAATCATAATATTTACTTAGGCATACTATACAGTAATTTTAATATATTTGTGTATGCCGTTTTGTTAGCTTCCACGTCGCTGATGTGGAGTGGAGGCTAACAAAATGAAATATATGGTGGGTGTTGCTGCAGACCTGGCAGTTCAGTTGCAGGAGATGAAGAAATACATTGCCAATTTAGCCTTATAGGTACCAAGCGAGTGATCATTATGGATGACTAACTTTCCAAACAACAATTGGATAGATACAAAATCTCACGATAAAAAAGAAGAGGAATTTATTGAATTGTTGCAAGATAACGTTCTCAAGCAGCATGTGAAAGAAGGAACTCGAGGTCAAAGAGTGTTAGATTTGTCATAGAGTCAGAAGGGGTCTCTGTGAAGAATATGGCTATTTTATCATCAGTAGGGGACAGTGATCATGCTGTGCTTTCTTGGGAAGTATTTAATTGTATTGATGCTCCAATTAGAACAGGTTACATGTTGAACTACAAAGCTGGAAATTATGACAAATGTGCTATCTTTGGTCCCATGGTATCAGTTACTGAATGGAAAAAAATTTAAGCAATGCATGGGAATATTTGAAAAAGCACTTAAATGAGACGGTATCTAAATGTATTCCTAGTGTTTAAAGAATAAATAGGTTGGGAGTGAAATGGATATGCAACCTCATTAAGCAAGAGATCCATAAGAAGAAGAAGATGATGTGGAAAGAATATTGTAAGAATAAGAACGAGAAAGTTATGAAATATATAAAGCTCAGGCCAGAAAAGTAACGACTATTGTGCGGAAAGCTAAATTGAAGTATGAAAAGAAATTGGCCATGCAAGCTAAAGGCAATCCAAAAGTGGTAGTTATGCCAAAAGCAAAGGAATGAATGTGAAAGAATAACTTTATTGAATGCAGATGGTACTAAAGTGTCAGAAGCTAATGAAATTGTTCAATTAATGAGTGCTCACTTTGCTAAAATATATCAACTAGGTGTATGTAACATGGTGCTCGGTGCTACTGCTACATTGGACGAACAGTTAGAGGTTCACAAAAATGAGGTTGAAGAGCTGTTGCATAATCTGGATAAGAATTTGTCAACAGGGACAGATGAAATAAAAGCCCATTTGCTAAAGGAATATTCAGCTGAATTGGCTAGGTCTGTAAAATCCGATGCGGTGAAATTTTATATAACGATTTTTCGGCATCGATTTTACTGAGGTCACAAACCAGGAGGAAAGAGAAAACTTGTAAATTACTATATTTTAAAGAAGTGCTGATTGTAAACTTGTAAAGCTAACTATCAAAAGAATGATATGGAAATTGTTCACAAATTATAAAAAAAAATTGTAAAGGTTAAAATTGGCATAATGTTGGTTTGGTGAAACAGAATGTTAGAAGTAATTCTTTAAGTTAAGGGGATTAGACCGGATTATGTTGGCGACTTAAAAGGATGGAATTAAAGTAGGTTCTGTGTGTTTGTAGTTGCACAGCAAAGTGTTGCTTGGCAGCTGCTACTCATCTGTATTAACAGATGCAACAGAAAGTGAAGGAATGATGGTTGCCAATTCACTGGAGCAATGACCATAGAAGTACCTGTAAAAGAGAGACAGTGCTGAGACACTGTGCCTGTGAGATAGAGGTCGAAATGAATCTGTAAGTGAGGGATTATCTACGAGCCTAATTGCTCATCTCTGGATGACATGAAAGATTTTAAGAGAAGTTTTTAGTAGACCACCCCAAACATGTGAGCAGTATTCTAAACTTGGGAAGACTTTGGATTTATGTATAGTTAAGTGTTGATTGGTTGTAAAATAGGCTCTTGAACAAAAGAGAATGCATAGTTTCTTGGATGTTGAAGAGGCTATTGATGTGATGTGATGTGTTTATGACAGTAAAGACAGGAGGTAAACATAAGTCCAGGGTAGAAGATCTGATCTTGTCTAATTATTTGTATATAGATAAGAAAAGGATAGGTGAACTGGGATCTCCTTTGCATGAGAAAAGGCAACTATGTTCTGGTGGCACTGACCATGACAAGGTAGTCATGGTCAGTGCCACCCCCATTGAAGGATATTATGTAAATCAATGTTTAAGATACTAGTTGTAGATCACTAGTTCCCAACCTTATTTGGATCATGCCCCACTTCAATGCCTCAAAGATTTTGATGCCCCATTTAGCATAATACTTGACCAAATTCTGAAAAAGTATAATATTAATAGGTACTTCAAATAAAAAAGGAACACAGATAAGCTTTTTAATTTGACTTTCTTCAATGAATATAAATTTTATATTACACTTTGTATATTATAAAACATAAATCGAACTCAACTTGGGAAAATAAAGATATGATCCTTGAGCCTGATGTCTGCTACAAAGAGTGTATTTCAGGTACTAATTTAATCAGTTTCAATCTCAAATCCCCATGGTTTGTGATATCCAGACAATTTCTTTTTTCAGTAACAAGTCATTTACAGCATTAAAGCCACATTCAACTAAATATGACAACAGGAAGGGAAATAGTAATTTTCTTGCAAAAATAGTTGAATTTGGGTATTTCATTTCTGTCCTCATCACAAAGCCATGTCATTATTCCTTTTATGTTGAGTAAAGTAGTTCTAATAGACTCATCATTTTGCATTTCTGAGAGTTCTTCTTGATACTGCATGACCACAACAGTTAAGTCCATTAGCATTGGCTGAGTTATCCAAAATGGAAAATCAATTTCTTTTAAATCAGAAAGCATATCATTTAAATCACAGGCCATTTTGCTCGAGTGATCCACAATAACAAGTACAGCAGTATCAGTTACCTCGCTTATTTAGCCAATAAAATTAATCAAATTTTTTGGGTGAAACATTCTTTTGACATAATTGCAGAAATGCAATGAAGCAAAATCTCTTAGTCTTTGCATCAATGAGGATCTTATTTGCTCCTTGTAGTTGCTTATTTAACATATTTAGTTTTTCAAAGATATCTGTCAAATAACTCAAATGCTTGACTATCAACTGTTTGTAGGAGTTTCATTTCAAGTTTGTCATTCAAAAACTCACTAAGAATATCAAATAGTTCCATGAATTTTCTCAGGCAATTCCTGTGATTGCCATCACACCTCGGTGTGAATCAACAGTCTTACATGGTCAGCAGTTTTATCCTCACAAAATTGTTTGAAGAGAAGCTCACATTTGGCATTAGTTTTAATAGTGTTGATACCTGAATTCAATATCTCATTTAGAACAGGTGAAAGTTTTTTGGAAACTAAAATTTCTCTATGAATAATACAATGCACAAAAAACATTTCAGGATTGTCATCCTTCATTAATTTTAAACAGCCAAGTTTCTTGACCATCATAACAGGAGCACCATCAGTAGCACAAGATGTAATATTTTTCATTGATATTTGAGCTTAATCTAAATAATTTTTGAGTTTATTGTATATATCAGGGGTGGCCACAACATGTCTCTCGAGCCGCATGCGGCTCGTGTCCACACGTCACGCGGCTCTTCACGCTCTACCAGAAAAAAAATAAACAAAAAAGAGAAGAACAAACAAAAAAGAGAAAAGAAAGAAGAGGGAGAGAAAAACAGGGTTAATAAAAATTACTGCAATAAAAAAGTTTAATTCGAAACACATTCGATGAAGCTTATTTTGAACGATCAGAATAATTTTAAAGTCAAAACACAATAATTTTAGTTACTTATTTACTAGTAGAGTCCTTCCTTGTATTCATTTTCGTGATCAATGTAAGCTTCTTAAAATTAGGTGTGTAATTAGTCAAAGCACTTCATACAAGCTAGTTCAGATATTCATAATTTAAAACAGATCTATATTTAGATTTAATAAATTGTAACTATTGTTGTGGCAGGCAGGCATAGCTTCTGCATCCCCACCTCCCATCTCGCCATGTGCACCCTTTAAAAAAAAAAAAAAACTTCTAAGTCTTACTGGAATTATTTTGGCTCTAAGAGGATGCGTAGTTGGCCATCCCTGGTGTGTGTGTGTGTGTGTGTATCAATGGCAGTAGTGGTAGTTTTCAATGCTTCACAGAACAACATCTCTTCAGCAAATTCAACATTGTCAATATATCTTACATAAGTCATCATCAATACAGCCTCACTGTCTCTTGCAGTTGATTCATCCATCTGTATTGAGAATTTCCTTGTTCTCAACTTTTCAACAAGTTGTGTTTCCACATCTTTAGCATTTCATTTATTCTTTTGCTAACAGTGTTATTGTTCAGTGGCATTCCTTTGACATCTTTCTCCAGAACTGTTTTGAAAAAATGTGATACTGCTGGCTTAATTAAATCCTTCCCTATAGTATGATTCTTTCCTGATTTAGCTATAAGCACAGAATCGTACTCTTGAATCTACTAGATTCAAGTGTACGATTTTGGGTAGCAGTTCATACAGAGAACAATGCATCTATTGTTGATCTTTTCTTAAACTTCTCCTGTAGAGACTTAAATTGGTTCAAATCGTAGTTCACATAAGCTCTATGTTTCGCCTTCAAATGTGCTTCAAGATGACTTTTTTTTTTTCATTGATTCATTGGTCAAACAGTGTTCAAACAACAGACAGAATGGTGACCATTCATCCTGAGCAGCAAGTATGAAACCAAACTTCAAATACTCATCTGAAAACTGAAGAACTTTTTTCTTGCTTGCAGTACTTATTTTAACTCCACCATGGGATCCTTGGGGGGGGGGGGGGGGGTCTCATGCCAGTCCCAAGCCTGGATAAAGGAAGAGGGTCAGTCAGATGAATGTCGATGCTCTTACCATCAAGAAAAAACACAATTGTTATCTGATGCCTATATGATCAACAGTTAACACATGCCAGCTCAGACAATGCTTGGATGAACAAGGTCTGTGACACGAAGAGATACAGCAAGAATAAGTGAGGAAGAAGGTTACAGAACACTGTTAGAAGAGAAACCAAAAAGTGTGGACATAGAAAAAAAAAAATTCAAGTCTAAGAGTGAAAGGAGTAATGAAGGAGATAGAAGATACAGTTGAAGAAACAGTAGCAGAAGACGAGAAGATCAAGAAGAAGTGGATTAGGCAAGAAACACTGAAGTTAGTACAGGAGAAGAGAATGTTGAAGATAAGAAGAGATAAATCAGAACAAACAGAGGAGCAATATAGAAGAAAGTGTAATGAGGTGAAGAAAATAGTCAGAATGGATAAAATGAAATGGTTAGAAGCCAAAACAGATCACTATTACAGATGAAAAAGGCACAGTGGTAATGACTAAAGATAAAAATTGTACAGCAGTGGGCAAGATACTGTAGTGAATTATATGAAGAAAAACTAGATTTAGATGGAGTTGGGAAACTGACTGAAGAATTGAAGCAGATATCACCACCAGGCAATAAGTTTGACATGGACATTTTAAGAGGAGAGGTAGAAAAAGCAATCGGATGGTTAAAACACAACAAGAGTCCTGGTAATGATAATATCACTGGAGAAATGATTAAATATGGTGGCAAAAGTATGATTATAGAAATGCACCAACTATGTAATATGGTATGGAAGGAAAGGAAAATGCCAGAGGAATGGGTGAAATCGATATTAGTGACAATATATAAGAAAGGAAATAAGATAGAATGTAAAAATTATAGAATTGCTTTGAATCTGTTGAATCACCATACCAAGGAGGTGACTTGGTAAGGTGGTGATGATGATGATAGTGACAAAGAGTGAGAACACAATTGGAAGCATATCTTGCAGATAAGCAAGCAGGATTTAGGGAAAATAGAACTACAATTGAACCAATTTTGACAATGCGGTTAATAGCAGAGAAAACTAGAAAAAGAAAACAAAAACATATATACTTGCTTTGTTGATTTTCAGAAGGCAATTGACAGTATCGACCAGAAAATGACATTAACAGTGCTAGAATCCTATGGAATTGACAGAAAACTAATAGCTATATTAAAAGATGTTCATAAGAATGCAAATACAGCAGTAGAATAGGTAATGATTTGGGAAAATGGTTTAGAACAAGCAGAGGTACTTAACAGGGGATCCAATATCACCATTTTCATCACACATTTAGAAAGAGAATTGGATAAAATGAAGGAAGATGCAAAAGGAATATCAGTACATGGGATGCAAATCAACAATCTGAGATTTGCAGATTGTTATGACATTGTTATTATTGAAGAAGACAAAAGAGAACTACAAAAAACATTGAAACTGTTAAATGAGAAAGGGAAGAGATCTGAACTTGTTATGAACTTGGAAAAAACAAAGACAATGGTATTTGGTGAGAAGAACACGAAACAAAAGATACAAGTGGATGGAATTGATATAGAAAATGCAGAAGAATTCACATATTTGGGAAGTAAAATGACATATGATTTGGACTGTAAAAAAAGAAACAAAGATCAGAATTGTGAAGGGAAGAACAAATCTGAAGGCCATGGATAATATCTGTTAAAGTAAAGTGATCAGCCTGCAAAAGAAAATAATAGTACTAGAAACATGCATCTTTAGTGGTATACCTTATGGATCTGAAACGTGGGTAATAAATAAGGAATCAAGAAAAAGAATTTTGGCATTTGAAAGAACTTGTTACAGGAAGATTCTAAGAATAGGATGGGTACAGAAAATCACAAATTAAGAGCTCTATTGGAAGATACGTGAATTTAACCCAGCCAAGGTGGAGTCAGGAAAGGACACCGTCGAAGCCTTGCCAGTCCCAAGCCCGGAGAAATGGGGAGGGTTAGCGAGGGGTTAACCACCCCCTCCTGTAAAAAGCCTCTGGTTATAAAACAACTACCACAGAAGTCTCGAATCTCGGATGCCTTTGCGACGAAAATTACTAATCGTTTTGGAACCTGGATTATACGTAGTTTGATTAAAGAAGGTGCTCTTTTTAATGTGACTGTGCAAGAGGTGCATTAACTGGGCCATGGCTCGACCCGTAATCAGGGATACACGCTATTCTACAGTGGTGACAACAGAGGACAAAGAGTCCTCGGAACTGCGTTTTTAGTTAGTGATACATTT
Organism: Typopeltis vanoorti; assembly: GCF_054136105.1. Lineage (NCBI taxonomy): Eukaryota > Metazoa > Arthropoda > Arachnida > Uropygi > Thelyphonidae > Typopeltis > Typopeltis vanoorti. Next base: position 122,882,283 of record NC_143549.1, read on the forward strand.
TGTGTAATAATTTAGATTTTAAACCTATGAACAATCAGCTGTGCACTATTAGAGTTAAGGGACTTTTCAAAATGTGTCTATTGTGAACTGTTATGTGCCTACGGAAGAGAGCTCAGAGGAAGCCAAAGATTGTTTCTACGAAGTGCTTGAGCGCACTTGTGTTAATCTACTGTCTTATGACGTGAAGCTAGTAGTGGGAGATTTCAATGCCGAGCTGGGGAGAGAGCGTGCGTGGAGCCCTTTTGTGGGAAGTGAGAGTCTACACGAGGAGTGTAATGATAATGGGACATGACTTGTGAGTTTCACCTCAGCCATGGGATGCTTTGTAAAGTGTACTATGTTCGCACACAAAGACATCCACAAGCAGACCTGGAGATCACCAGATGGTAGAACAGCTAACCAAATAGACCATGTACTAGTGTATTGGCATCACCACAGCTCCATTTTGGATGTGAGGAGTTTTAGAGGAACAGATGGAGATAGCGACCACTACCTGGTAGCCTACGATTTCAGGCATAGAATTGCGGTCCAGAAGCCTTTGCATCCTACTACACGACCTGTATGGGACCTGGACAAGTTGAAAACAGTGGAAGACAGGAGGGTTTTCCAGTTAGAGCTGCAGGAGGAGAAGGGTGATCCGGATAGGATGTGGGACACCATCAAAAATACGGTCGCGTCTGCTGTCTCGAGGACTGTGGGAAAGAGAAAGAGAAGAAGAAAGGAATGGTTTAACAGAGAGTGTGAAGAAGCTGTAGAGAAATGAAGGGAAGCACTATTGAACTATTTAGCGGACAGCAGGAAGAAGGCTGCATATGAGAGGGTGAGAAGAATGGCGAATATATGTCTACATAGGGAAAAGTGGAAATATCTTAATGAGAAGGTGGCCAGCATAGAAAGTAATAGGGTGGCGAATAATGGGCAGGAAATGTATTGGATGATTAAAGCCATGCGAGGTGCCCAGACACAAGTGGCAACCATAAGAGATGAGAGTGGAAATTTTCTAACAAACTCAAAAGACGCTCTCGGTCAGTGGCATAGATATTTTGAGAACTTGCTGAACGTCAATACTGGAGAACCATACGCCTAATCAAATTTCTGAACCATATATTGAAGAGCTGACGTTTAGTGAGATTACTTGTGCTGTCCACATGCCGAAAAATAATAAGGCTCCATGAGTGGACTGCATTCCAGCAGAGCTTATGAAGAATGGCAGGGATGTCCTGCTGGAACAGCTGCACTGGCTTATCTTGCTGCTATGGCAGGAAGAGCGTCTTCTGGATGAGGGGAAGGAGGTGCTGATCACCCCTGTATATAAGAAAGGAGAATATAAGAAAATGCAGTCCACTCATGGAGCTCCACTCCATGAGCGGACTGCATTCCAGCAGAGCTTATGAAGAATGGCAGGGATGTCCT